>NW_006927654.1:10491-12050 GCF_000298275.1 Orycteropus afer afer | reverse complement strand
ACTGAATGAGGCCCATGACTTTCTTCTGCACAAATTGGCCAATGATAGATGACAGCCAGTATGAGCCTGACTCACCTTTAACTGCTCTTTACAAACAGCTAACAGCTAGGCTGGCGGTTCAAACCCATCAGCCACTCCTTGGAAGGAAGATGGGGCAATCTACTTCCGTAGTGATACTGCCTCAGAAACCCAAGGAAAGGTGGCTATGAATCGGGTCCAACTTGATGGCAAATAACAACAACAACAACAACAACAGATATTTCTTCACCCAATCTCATTCTCTATCTCACCCTCTAGGAGACAGGTACTGAGGGCGTTGTTGTTGCTGTTGTGTGCCGTCAAGTTGGCCCCCTACTTATAGCGACCCCTCCTTGGGTTTCCTAGGCAGTATCACTATGGAAGTAAGATTGCCCCATCTTCCTTCTGAGGAGTGGCCAGGGGTGCTGCCAATTAGTGAATAGAGGAACATAGTACCCTGCTTACTCAGATATATCAAAATAAAACAAAGAAAAAAATCTTGGGTGAATCACAGCAACATACACTCACCAATTAAAAATAAATACAAGGATATCACAATATCTTGGAGACGATAGGCCATTACAGTCCACCCAAAGAAACAAGATAAAGTAATAGAAACAAGGGACCAGAATACAGACCCAGAAAACATCCTTGAGGAAGAAGTTGCATTGGAAGTCCCTGATGAGTACTTCAAAAGAATTATATTATTATATTTAAGTACCATCAATGGACTGAGAGACAGATGAAGGAAAACACTTACAAAATTAAGGAAAACACAAGCAAAACTCTAGAACAATTTCAGAAGACAATCCAAGAACAAAATGACAAAAAAAAAAAAAAAAAGAAAAATTAGAAATGATACAAAATCTGCAGATAGAAATACAGATTAATACTAATATTTGAGAAATAGATAACACATTGAATGGACAAAGGAGTAGAATCAAATCAATGGAAGACAGAATTAGTGAGATTGAAGACAAAAATCTCACTACTACTTTGGTAAGGGATCAATCAGAAAAAAGATCAAAACAAATTGAAGAAAGCCTAACAATCATGAGGGATACCATCAAGAGAAATAACTTACATGTAATTATAATTCCAGAACAGGATGAGACAAATAAAACCACAAAGAAAATTGTTGAAGATTTGTTGGAAGAAAAGTTCCCTGATATAATGAAAGATGAGAATATATCCATTCAAGAAGTTCAAAGAACCCCAAACAGGATAGACTCTAAAAGAAAACTACCAAGACATGCCACCATACAATTCACCAAAACCAAAGACAAAGAAAGAAGCTACATGCAAAAAGACAAACAATAAGACTAAGCTCTGATTTTTTGCAGAAACCATCATGCAGGGGCAACTCGATGGCACATAACAACAAAACAACAACATATGTATATATTTCCCTGAAAGAAAAAAATTGCCAACTGAGAATTATGTACCTAGCAAAAGTGTCCCCTCAAATATGATGGTGAAATTAGGATATTTCCAGATAAGTAGAAATTAAGGGGATTTGTTAAAAGGACAGAGAACCAACA
>NW_006927654.1:3579-7176 GCF_000298275.1 Orycteropus afer afer | reverse complement strand
AAAAAAAAAAAAAAAAAAGACCAGCTTTAATGGTCTGGTAGAGCCTGATGATACCTCTGAGACTGTGGCCCCTAATTACCTTTCTGGTCTGGAACTGAACTCACTCCTGTAGCTTCCAGTCAAACAGTAGACTGGCATAGGGGCTGAACATTTACATCAGGCAGATATACTCCTTAGAGTGATCAATCATGGGAGAACAGAAGGTCAGTGTTTGCACATGGAGATAGCTCAGGAGGTCAGGAATGCATAGGAAAGGACACAGGGAAGAGGTAACTACAGGCAAGAAGTGGGAAAAGAGTTATTACATTGTGGGGAATTGCAATCAATGTCATGAGACAAAATGTGTATGAACTGCTCTACGGAAAATGAAATTGCAAAAAAAATAAAGTGAAAATAATAATAAAATAAGTGATTAAGAATAGGAAAAAAAAAAAGAAAATGAATTTGCTCTGTAAACTTTCACCCAAATCACAATACAAGTTACAAAAAAAAAAAAAAAAAAAAGAAGAAGAAGAAGAAGAAGAAGGTTGCAGTAGTATATTGACAGGGAACTTCCAGAAATGCAATGCTGGATTCAGAAGAGGACATGCAGTGAGGGATATCATTGCCAGTGTCAGACGGATCTTGGCTGAAAGCAAAGAATACCAGAAAGATGCTTCCTTGTGTTTTAATGACTATGCAAAATTGTTCGATAGTGTGGATCATAACAAATTGTGCATAAAATTAAGAAGAATGGGAATTCCGGAATTCTTAATTGTGCTCACGAGGAAGCTGTACATAGACCAGGAGGCTGTCATTCAAATAGAACAAGGGGATACTGTGTGGTTTAAAATCGGGAAGGGAGTGTGTCAGGGTTGTATCATTTCACCATATTTATTCAATCTGTATGCTGAGCAAATAATTTGACAAGCTGGACTGTATGAAGAAGAATGTGACTAAGATGCAGATGACTCGAACTTGCTTGCAGAAAGTGAAGATGACTTGAAGCACTTGAAGATTAAAGAGTACTTGAAGATTAAAGACTACTTAGTGTGGATTACACCTGAACATAAACAAAAATCCTCACAACTGGAGCAAACATCATGATAAGTGAAGAAAAGATTGAAGTTGTGGGTCCACAATCAACATACATGGAAGCAACAGTCATGAAGTAAGATAACGTATTGCACTGGGCAAGTCTGTGGCAAAAGGCCTCTTTAAAGCGTTGAAGAGCAAAGATGTCTCTTTGAAGACAAGGTGTGCCTAATCCATACCATGATGTTTTTCAATTGCTGCATATGCTTGTGAAAGCTGGACAATGAATAAGGAAGACCAAAGAAAAGTCGATGCTTTTGAGTTGTGGTGTTGGCGAAGAATACTGAAAGTACCATGGACTGCCAGAAGAACTAACAAATCTGTCCCGGACGAAGCACAGCCAGAATGCTCCTTGGAAGTGAGAATGGCCAGATTTCTTCTCACCTGTTTGGTTTTGTAGTCAGAAGGGACCATTGCCTGGAGAAGGATATCATGTTTGGTAAAGTGGAGGGGGGTGTTAAAGGGGAAGACCCTCAAAGAGATGGATTGACACAGAAACTGCAACAGTAGGCTCAAGTATAGCAAGGATTGTGAGGATGGCATATGACTGAGCAGTAGCTTCTTTCTGTTGTACATAGGGTTGCTATGAGTCAGAACCAACTCCATGGCACCTAACACAGTTTGTACAAAGGCTGTAGGTTTCTTTTCTCCAGGAGCTGTGAGTAGATGTGACTACAAGGAAAATGAAAATCCAATTTCAATTCTAGATCTAATAGGAGATGTCACAAGGTGGTCTATGATTAAGTAGCAAATCAGTGGTAGAGTCTCCTTTTAAATATTATAAGAGGGCAGTTTTGATGAGATGGTTTACAAAGACCTTGTTTTCAGATCCTTTGTTCTAGGATTTGAAAATTAATGCTTTGGGTTCAGAGTTTTATCATCACAACAGAGTTTCTTCTCTTCCTCTACCTGAAATAAACATCAGAAAATAATTCAAAAGCACAGCGCTTATGTGTGGTTTAAGATTTAGTTATCTGTAATAGTAGCTATGCTTTATTAACTACACCTTAAATACAGTACACATTATGCTGAGAATATTGACTAATGAGTTTATGAAGTATAAGAAGCTTCTTTACTTGCAAACAGGTTAAGCTCTTAAGGCTGTTCTTAAATCTAGTTGTTCGTCAGTTCAAAGTTTTGTCAAGGAAGCAGAATTTGGCATTTTCTTACCACTATTAATTTTCTTCTTATTTATTAATTTTTATCTCCATGGTAGTTCTATTTCTTTTTACTAGAAGCTCCAACACTTAATGTTTTTGATTAATTAGATACAATGGAGTTAATTATGTTTGAAAAATACTTAAAAAATAATACACCCTCAGGACTTTCAGTAAGTGGAGGAATAGTCAGACAAGCAATGCAGACCTTCTTCAACAAAGAAAAGAAAAACCATTTGACAGAGATACAGAAGATAATCCTGGAGCCCTGAGCTTTGAAAGGAACTATACAGAAGTGGATTAGGCATCAACTAGTGGAAAAACCTGAATGAAAACAGTGAGTACAGAGACAATTGGAGCTGCGGACTGTCAGCTACTCTGATGGGACCAACAGCCTGAATATTTCCAAGTGGCCTTGGGACCTGAGAGTTGACCTAAAGATCAGCCCTGGTCACCAGGGGCTGCAGGGACGACTGCACTGGTGGTCTATGACTAGGAAGGGAAACAGCAAGGAGGAAGACAACTTGAGCTGTTGTTGACTTTTCACTGTCCAGAGGGCACAGCCATTTTGATTGTTTAAAAATGGCAGCCATTTTGGATATTTAAAGTGACCGAGGGCACAGCCATTTTGAATCTTTACAAGTGACAACCATTTTGGATTTTAAAGTGATAGCATTCTCATTCAGATTCCAGGGACCTAAGAATAGGCTCCATTTGCCAATGTTGGCAGGGACATACATGAAGCTGACAACAGGAAAGAAAACAAGTGGTGAGCGTATAAGTGCTGTGAACTAGTGAATAGAGGAGCACAGTACCCTGCTTGCATAGATAACATACGAACAAAACAGAAAATGAAAATAGTGGGCAAGTCACTCCAGCATAAAATCACCAATTAAATATAAACACAAAAACGTCACAATGCATCAGAGACAACAGAGCATCACAGTCCACACAAAGAAGCAAGATAAAGTAGGGGAAACCAGGGACTAAGATACAGACCCAAAACACATCCTTGAGGAAGAGGCAGCATTGGAACTCCCTGATGAGGAATTCACAAGAATTATATTTAAGTATCTTCAAAGGATTGAGAGACAGATCAAGGAAAACACAGACAAAATCCTAGAACAATTTCAAAAGACAATACAAGAACAAAATAAAAAAATACATGAAAAATTAGAAATGATACAAATCTACAGATATCAGAAGATTAATACTAAATTGTCAGAAATAGATAACACATTGAAAGGGCAAAGGAGTAGAACTGATGCAATGGAAGACAGAATTAATGAGACTAAAGACAAATATCTGAATACTTCTTTGGAAAGGGATCAATCAGAAAAAAGATTGAAACAAAATGAAGAAAGCC
>NW_006927654.1:2735-3479 GCF_000298275.1 Orycteropus afer afer | reverse complement strand
AGACAAAGACACAAATGGACTAAAAATCAAAGGTTGAAAAAAGATATATCAAGCACATGGCAATCAAAAAAGAGCAGGAGTGACAATATTAATTTCTGATCAAATTGACTTTAAGACAAAAACAACCATAAGAGACAAGGAAGGACATTATATAATGATTAAAGTATCAATTGAACAGGAAGATATAACCATAATAAATATCTACACACTCAATGAAAGAGCCCCAAAATACATAAACCAGACTTTAACAGAATTGAAAAGAAAAATAGATGACTCCACTGTAATAGTAGGGCACTTTAATACACCACTTTCAGTGAAAGATAGAACAACTGGAAAGAAACTCAACAAAGATGCAGAAGAACTAAAAAATACAATCCACCAACTTGACCTTATAGACATCTACAGAGCACTTCATTCAACAACAGCACAATATACATTCTTTTCCAGTACACATGGAACATTTTCCATGAAAGACATATGTTAGGCCTCAGAGCAAGCCTCAATAAACTAAAAACATTGAAATACTGCAAAGCATCTTCTCAGATCACAGTGCTATAAAATTAGAAGTGAACAATAGGAAGATCAATGGAAAAAGAGCAAACATATGGAAACTGAATAACACCCTCCTTAAAAACAACTGGGTCATATAAGAAATAAAAAATGAAATAAAAAAATTTCTTGAATCAAATGAGAATGAAAACAACATATAAAAACTTTTGGGACACAGCAAAAGCAGTGATCAGA
>NW_006927654.1:1780-2253 GCF_000298275.1 Orycteropus afer afer | reverse complement strand
GTTGGAAGAGAACTTCCCTGATATGATGAAAGATGAGAATATATCCATTCAGGAAGTCCAATGAACCCGAAACAGGATAGACCCCAAAGGAAAATCACCAAGACATATTATCATCAAATGCACCAAAACCAAAGACAAAGAAAGCATCCTAAAAACAGCATGAAAAAGGAAAAGTTATCTACAAGGAGCAACCAATAAGACTAAGCTCAGATTTCTCAGCAGAAACCATGCAGGCTAGAAGACAATGGAATCGTATATATAAAACCCCGAAAGAGAAAAATTTCCAACCAAGAATTATGTACCCAGCAAAATTGTCCCTCAAATATGATGGTGAAATTGGCACATTTCCAGATAAGCAGAAATTAAGGGAATTTGCTAAAACCAGACCAACCTTACAAGACATGCTAAAGGGAGTCCCTTGGACAGAGAAGCAACAACAGCCAACAACAACTGACCATTAACACACATGATGA
>NW_006927654.1:0-481 GCF_000298275.1 Orycteropus afer afer | reverse complement strand
TTCACCAAGGTGGATATTCAGGTGGCCAGCAAATACATGAAGAGATGCTCACGATCACTGGCCATCAGAGAGATGCAAATCAAAACAACAATGAGACACTGTCTTATCCCAGCACTGATGGCAAGGTTCAACAAGACAGAAAATAACAAATGCTGATGGGGATGTGGAAAGATTGGGACTCTCATACACTGCTGGTGGGACTGTGAAGTGATATGCAATATGGTGATTGCTTAGAAAGCTAGAATTGGAGATACCATTTGACCCAGCAATCCCATTACTAGGTATATATCCTAGAGAGGTGAGAGCCAGGATAGGCACAGATATATGCACACTCCTGTTCATCACAGCACTATTTACAATAGCAGAAAGATGGAAACAACTGATGTGCCCATCAGCAGAAGAGTGGATGACCAAATTATGGTACACATATATAATGGAATGCTATGCAGCACTAAAGAATAATGTAGAATCTGCAAAACAC
>NW_006927653.1:5781-6333 GCF_000298275.1 Orycteropus afer afer | reverse complement strand
TCGGCCGCACTTCCTCCAGGACAGATCTGTTAGTTCTTTTGGCAGTCCATGGTACCTTAAGCATTCTTCACCAGCACCACAACTCAAAAGTATCAGCTTTTCTTCTGTTTTCCTTATTCATTGTCCAGCTCTCACATGCATATGAGGCGATTGGAAATATCATGGCCTGTGTCAGGCACACCTTAGTCTTCAAGGAGACGTCCTTGCTCCTTAGCACTTGAAAGAGTTCCTTTGCAGCCAACCTACCCAGTGCTACATGTCGTCTCATGTCCTGACTGCTGCTCCCATTGGCCTGTATTGTTCAGCCAAGCAATGTGAGTTCTTTGACAACCTCAATCTTTTCTCCATTTATCGTGATGCTGCTTATTGGTCTAGTTTTGAGGATTTTTGTCTTCTTTATATTGAGACGTAATCCATACTGCAAACTGTGTTCCTCAATATTCATCAGTAAGTGCCTCAAGTCATCCTCACTTTCAGCAAGCAAAGTTGTATCATCAGCGTTTCTCACATTTTTAATGATTCTTCCTCTAATCTCGATGCCACGTTTTTCTT
>NW_006927653.1:1532-4561 GCF_000298275.1 Orycteropus afer afer | reverse complement strand
TAGTAATTGGCTTTGTCTTCTCGAGCTGTCCGTTGAAATCTTCGGTTCAATTCTTTTCTCTTGTCGTTTCTTCCATTTGCTTTAGCTACTCTCTGCTCAAGGGCAAGTTTCCGTCTTTTCAGTCACCCGTTTTGGTCTTCTTTTGTTGTCTTTTTAGTGACCTCTTGCTTTCTTTATGGATGATGCTCTTGATGTCATCCCACAATTCTTCTGGTTTTTGGTCGATGTTCAATGTACCAGATCTATTCTTTAGATGGTCTCTAAATTCAGGAGGGATATATTCTAGATCATATTTGGGCTCTCATGGACTTGTTTTAATTGTCTTAACTTCAAGATGAACTTACACATGAGCAGTTGATGGTCTGTTCCACAGTCAACTCCTGGCCTGGTTCTGGCTGAAGATACTGAGCTTCTCCATTGCCTCTTGCCACAGATGTAGTAAATTTGATTCCTGTGTGTTCCATCTGGTGAAGTCCACGTGTACAGCCGTCATTTGTGTTGCTGAAGAAAGGTGTTTGCAATGAACAAGTTGTTGGTCTTGCAAAATTCTACCATGCAAGTTTCAGCATTATTTCTGTCACCAAGGCCAAAGTTTCCAACTACCAGAGATTCTTCTATGTTTCCAACTTTTGCATTCCAGTCACCAGTGATAATTAACACATCCTGATTGCATGTTTGGTCAATTTCAGACTGCAAGAGTTGATAAAAATCTTCAGTTTCCTCATCTTTGGATTTGGTGGTTGGTGCATAAATTTGAAAAATAGTCGTATTAATGGGTCTTCCTTGTAGGCGTATGGATATTATCCTATCGCTGACAGCATTCAGTGACCCTCCACTTACCAAGCATGTTATACTTCTCCAGGAAAGGGTCCCTTATGGCAACGTGACCAAGGTAGGTCAGACGAAGTCTGGGCATTCTTGATTCCAAGGAGCATTCTGCCTGCACGTCTTCCAGGACAGATTAGTTCATTATTTTTCTGTGGTATTTATAGTATCCTTCCCTAACACCACAACTGAAAAGCATCAACTCTTCTTCAGTCTTCCTTATACATCGTCCTACTTTCACATGTATATAAGGCCATTTAATGCACCATGGCCTGGGTTACATGCACCTTAGACTTCCAGGAGACATTTTTGCTCTTTAAAGAAATCCTTTGCAGCAGATCTGCCCAGTGCACCACGTCGTCTGATGTCTTGACTGCTGCTTCCACTGCTGTCGATTGTGGAGCCAAGTAAAATGAAATCTTTGACAACTTCAATCTTTGTTCCATTTGTTATGATGCTGGTTTTATTGGTCCAATTGTGAGGATTTTGATGTTCTTTATGTTGAGGTGTAATCCACACTGCAGACTGAAGTCTTTAATTTTCATCAGTAAGTGCTTCAAATCATCCTCACTTTCAGCAAGCAAAGGTATATTATCTGCATATCACAGGTTGTTAATGAGTCTTTCTCCAATCCTGATGCCACACTCTTCTTCATATAGTCCAGCTTCTCGGATTATTTGCTTAGCACACAGATTGAATAAGTCTGGTGAGAGGTTACAACCCTGAGACACCCCTTTCCTGATTTTAAACCTTCCAGTATGCCCTTGTTCTGTTTGAACGACAGCCTCCTCGTCTATGTACAGGTTCTTCCTGAACACAATTAAGTGCTCTGGAATTCTCATTCTTCTCAATGTAATCCATAATTTGTTATGATCCACAGTCAAATGCTTTTACATAGTTAATAAAACACAAGTAAACATCTCTTGTTATTCTTTGCTTTCAGGCAAGATCCATCCATCTGAAATCATAATGACATCTCCCATTCCACGTCCTCTTCTGAATCCAGCTTTCATTTCTGGAAGTTCTCTGTCAATATGTTGCAACCATTTTTGAATTATCTTCAGCAAGACTTTACTTGTGTGTGAAATTAAGGATATTGTTTGATAATTTCCGTATTTTGTTGGATCACCATACTTTAGAATAGGTACAGATATGGATCTCTTCCAGTCAGTTGGCCAGGTAGCTGTTTTCTAGATTTCTGTTTCTGTTTTGTTTCTAATTGTGATTTGGGTGATAGTTTACAGAGCATATTCACTTTCCATACAGCAGTTCACATACACGTTGTCTTCTGACATTGATTACAATTTACCCAATGCAACAGGTTCCTTCCCACTTCCTGCCTTTATTTACGTCTTCCCTGTGTCCATCCCTCCATATACCCCTGCCCCCTGAACTGTCTCCCTGTGCATACACAGCCCTTCTTTCTCCCATATTTGATCTCTCCAATCAGTGTATCTACCTGAGGTACATGTTCAACTCTTATGCCTGTCTTTTGTTTGGCTGGAAGCCACAGGTGTTGTTTTCCAGATTTCTTGGTATAGACCAGTAAGTGCCTCCAGTGGGGCATCCATTTGTTGAAGCATGTCAATGGATATTCTGTCAATTCCTGGAGCCTTGTTCTTTGCCAATTCCTTCAGTACAGCTTCGAATTCCTCCTTCATTACCATCGGTTCTTGATCATATGCCACCTCGTGAAATGGATGAACATTGACCAATTCTTTTTAGTACAGTGACTCTTGTGTATTCCTTTTGTCTTCTTTGGATGTTTCCTGCATCATTCAATATATTGCTCATAGAATCTTTCATTATTGCAACTCAAGGCTTGAATTTTTCTTCAGATCTTTCAGCTTGAGAAATGCTGAGTATGTTCTTCCCTTTTGTTTTTCTAACTTCAACCCTTTGCACATTTCATTCTAATAATTGACTTTTTCTTCTCTAGCTGCTCTTTGTTATTATTATTGTGGTTTGGGTGAAGGTTTACAGAGCAAATTGACTTTCCATACAGCAGTTCACATACACTTTGTCTCATGACATTGACCACAGTTTGCCACAATGCAACAGCTTCCTTCCCACTTCCTCCCCATAGTTACCTCTTCCCAGTGTCCATCCCTCCATGCACTTATGCCCCTGAGCTGTCTCCCTGTGCATAAGCAGCCCTTCTTTCTCCCATGATTGTTCTCTCCAAGGAGTGTATCTACCTGAGG
>NW_006927653.1:0-1357 GCF_000298275.1 Orycteropus afer afer | reverse complement strand
CTTCATTCTTCTTTGCTCTGGACGAGGAGAGACCCATCGTTGCATCTAGATGGCAGCTTGCTAGCTTTTAAGATCCCAATCGCTACTCGCCAAAGGAGGACATGGAACAATGTTTTGTATAGTATGTTATGCCAATTGAGCTTGATGTCCCCTGCGACTATGGTCCCAAGCCCACAGATTCAACTACTGGGTAGCTGGGTAGCTGGCTGCGACCAAGCCATGACCACAACCTTGCCCCTTGTCAGCTCTACTGTACACCTGGGGATTCTGATCATTCACATAAACTTATAAGACCATTGTCTGCCAACCCTATACATGTTCTTGGATACTAGTCATTTCATAGACATACCTAATAGTTGAGCCTGTCTACCCATCTATCCATCCATATACCCATGCTTGCCTTCACTGACAACACAGTATTGTATGTGGAAAAGGGTTCATCTTTTTTGTCTGTACTTCCCATGTACCTCTCTATGTATTTCTGTTCCTAAATGCCGCCATATTGGTCACTTACTTTTGGTACATTGCCTTTCTCTTCACCGAAATCAATACTTACCTCTATCTATCTAACAGTGTTCCCTCTTCTCCCCCCCCCCCCCCCCGGTAACGAACAAAGAAAATTTCCTTCTATAGATAAACCTTTAACAGACTAATACAATATTTGTCCTTTTGTGATTGACTTATTTCACTCAGCATAATGTCCTCCAAGTTCATCCACGTTATGCGGTGTTTTCCAGATTCTACATTATTCTTTAGTGTTGCATAGTATTCCATTGTGTGCATGTACCATAGTTCGGTTATCCATTCCTCAGTTGATAGACACCTAGGTTTTTCATGGTGTCCCTGGTTTCTTTGTTCCATATTACTTTCTGTGCTGAGCTCATTATGTTTTATGAATCATATTATCATTTCCTTTTTTGTTGTTGTTTTAGTATATGCTGAATATTTGTGCTTGTCCTCTTCTTTCATTGTGATGTGAAAGTTTATCATTTTTCTTTGAGGTTACCCTATGATTTATAATTTTCTCCCCAAGTTTAGAACAGTCCATTTTATCTTGCAACTCTTTTAACTTCTTCACCATTTAGAAGTTTTGTAACTACACAGTCTTTTCCCTCTTTTTGTTTGTAGTTGTCCTCACTTGCCAATTGATGTCTCTGGTTCCGTGTACAATATTGTAAGCTCATTTTACTTTGGATATGTCCACAGCTGTGGTTTCTGGATTATGTCATCTTGTGTATTAATGGTCGGTTGTTATTTGCTACATTTGGTTCTCTGTTCAAAGGACTCCCTTTAGCATGTCTTGTAAGGTTGGTCTGGTTTTAACAAATTCCCTTAGTTTCTGCTTATCTGGAAATCT
>NW_006927652.1:5602-6816 GCF_000298275.1 Orycteropus afer afer | reverse complement strand
GTGTTTCTAGAAAACTGTCCATTTCCTCCAGATTTTCAAATTTGTTGGAATACAGTTCTTCATAGTATCCTGATATTATCCTTTTTATTTCAGTTGGTTTTGTTCTATCTTTCAAAGAAAGTGGTGTATTAAAGTCTCCCACTATGACTGTGGAGTCATCTATCTGGCTTTTCAACTCTTTTAAAGTCTGATTTATGCATTTTAGGGCTCTTTCATTGGGTTCATAGATATTTATTATGGTTATATCGTCATGTTCAATTGATCCTTTAATCATTATATAATGTCCTTCTTTGTCTCGTATGGTGGTTTTTGTCTTAAAATCAATTTGATCAGAAATTAATATTGATATTCATGCTCTCTTAAAGGTGCCATTCGCTTCATATACCTTTTTCCAACCTTTGATTTTTAATCTATTTTTGTCTTTATCTCTAAGGTGTGTCTCTTTTAGTCAGCATATTGATGGGTTTTGTTTTCTTATCCAATCTGCAACTCTCCATCTCTTGACTGGTGCATTTAATCCATTAACATTCAAGGTAAATATGACAAGTATGATTTGCTTGCTGTCATTTTGGTATGTGTTTTTTCATGGAGTCCCTGGGTTTTTGTTCCATATTATTTTCTGTGCTGAGCTCATTATGTTTATGAATTGTGTCATCATTTCCTTTGTTGCTGTTGCTTTAGTATATGCTGAATATTTGTACTTCTCCCTCTTTATTATTGTGATGTGAAGTTTTATCCTTTTTCTTTGAGGTTACCCTATGATTTCTAATTTTCTCCCCGAGTTTAGAACAGTCCATTCTATCTTGCAATTCTCTTAACTTCCTCACCATTTAGAAGTTCTGTCACTACACAGTCTTTTCCCTCCTGTTGTTTGTACTTGTCCTCACTTGCCAATTGATGTCTCTGCTTCCCTGGTTACCATCTTGTAAGCTGATTTTACTCTGGATATGTCCATAGCTGTGGTTTCCGGGTTATGTCATTTTTGCTTATTAATGGTCGGTTGTTATTTGCTATTTTGGGTTCTCTGTTCAAAGGACTCCATTTGGCATCTCTTATAAGGTTGTTCTGGCTTTAACAAATTCCCTTAGTTTCTGCTATCTGCAAATCTCCTAATTTCACCATCATATTTGAGGGACAATTTTGCTGGATATATAATTCTTGGTTGAAAATTTTTCTCTTTCAGGGTTTTATATATACCATCCCATTGCCTTCTC
>NW_006927652.1:2398-4458 GCF_000298275.1 Orycteropus afer afer | reverse complement strand
ATCATCATCAAACTCACCAAAACCAAAGACAAAGACAGAATCCTGAAAGCAGCATGGGAAAAACAAAAAGTTACCTACAAAGGACAGCCAGTAAAAATAAGCTCTGATTTCTCAGCAGAGACCATACAAGTGAGAAGTCAGGGGGATGGTACATATAAAACCCTGAAAGAGAAAAATTTTCAACCAAGAATTATATGCTCAGCCAAATTGTCCTCAAATAAGATGGTGAAATTAGGAGATTTCCAGATAATCAGAAACTAAGGGAATTTGACTAAAAATCAAAGATTTATCAAGCAAATGGCAACAATAAGAGAACAGGAGTGGCAATATTACTTTCTGATCAAATTGACATTAAGACAAAAACCACCATAAAGACAAGGAAGGACACTACATAATGATTAAGGGATCAATTGAACATGAAGATATAACCATAATAAATATCTATGAACCCAATGAAAGTGCCCCAAAATACATAAGTCAGACGTTAAAAGAGTGGAAAAGCCAAATAGATGACTCCACAGTCATAGCAGAAGTCTTTTATACACCACTTTCTTTGAAAGATAGAACAACTGGAAAGAAACTCGACAAAGATATAGAAGAGCTAAACAATACAATCCAACAACTTGCCCTTATAGACATCTACAGAGCACTTCATATAACAGCAGCACAATAAACATTCTTCTCCAGTGCACATGGAACATTTTCCATGATAGACCATATGTTAGGCCATAAAGCAAGCCTTAATAAATTAAAAAATATGGAAATATTGCAAAACATCTTCTCAGGTCTTAATGCTATCAAATTAGAAATCAACAATAGGAAGATCAACAGAAAAAGAGTAAACATATGAAAACTGAACAACACCCTCCTTGAGAAAGACTTGGTAAGAGAAAAAATCAAAATTGAAATTTGACAATTCCTTGAATAAAATGAGAATTAGAACACAATATACCAAAATCTTCGGGACACTGCAAAAGCAGTGATCAGAGTCCAATTCATAGTAATCAATGAACACATCAAAAAAGAAGAAAGAGCCAAAATCAACACTTTAAACCAACATCTCCAGCAATTAGAAAAAGAACAGCAGGAAAAGCCTACAGTCACCAGAAGAATGGAAATAATCAGAATTAAAGCAGAAATCAATGATACAGAAAATAGAAGGACAATGGAAAAAATAAACAAGACCAGAAGTTGGTTTTTCAAAAAGATCTATAAAATTGACAAACCAATAGCAAGTTTAACAAAGGAAAAGAGGGAGAGAATACAAATAACATGAATAAGAAATGAAATGGGTGACATCACAACATAACCAACAGTAATAAAAAGGATAATATCAGGATACTGTGAAGAACTGTACTCCAACAAATTTGAAAATCTTGAAGAAATGAACAGATTTGTAGAAACACACCACTTATCTAAACCAACACCAACAAAGAAGATATTGAACAGGTCACCAAAAATTACCAACTGAAAAAGTCCTGGCCCAGAAGGTTTCACTGGAGAATTCTACAAAACATTCAGAGAAGAACTGATACCAACCCTACTCAAACTATTCCAAAGCATAGAAAAGCATGGAACCCTCCCTAACTCATTTTATGAAGCAAGCATACCCTTGATACCAAAACCAAGCAAAAACTTCACTCTAAAGGAATACCACAGACCAATATCTCTCATGAATATAGATGCAGAAACCTTCAACAAAATCCTAGCCAATAGTCTCCAACAACATATCGAGAAAATCAACCATATGATCAAATGGGGTTCATATCAGGTATGCAAGGATGGTTCAACATTAGAAAAGCAATCAACGTCATCCACCATGCAAATAAAACAAAGGAGAAGAACCACATGATCATATCAATTGATGCAGAAAAGGCATTTGATAAAATCCAACACCCATTCCTGATCAAAACTCTCAGCAAAATAGGAATAGAAGGGACATTCCTCAACATAATAAAAGGCATCTATGAAAAACCAACAGCCAACATTATTCTCAATGGAGAGAGACTGAAACCATTCCTCTTGAGAACAGGAACTAGACAAGGATGCTTGCTATCACC
>NW_006927652.1:0-443 GCF_000298275.1 Orycteropus afer afer | reverse complement strand
AATATGAATGATCAATATAGTGGTATTGAGGAAGAGAAAGACATAGAGAGGTACATGGGAGGTATAAACAACAAAGATGAACCCTTTTGCACATACAGTACTGCATTTTCAATGAAGGCAAACATGGGTATATGGGTGGATAGATGGGTGGACAGACTGAACTATTAGGTGTGTCTATGAAATGGGGAGTGCACCCAAGAACATGTTTAGAGTTGGCAGACAATGGTCCTATATGTTTATGTGTATGATCTTAATTCCCAGGTGTATAGTAGAGCTGACAAGGAGCAAGGTTGTAGTCACTGCTTGGTCATAGCCAGCTACCAGGAGGGACTGAGTAGTTGAACCTGTGGGCTCGGGACCATAGTTGCAGGGTACATCAAGCTCAATTGGCATAACATACCACACAAAACACTGTTCTGCCTCCTCATTTGGCGAGTAGCGAC
>NW_006927651.1:5882-6679 GCF_000298275.1 Orycteropus afer afer | reverse complement strand
AACAGGAAAAGAGTAAACACATGGAAACTGAACAACACCCTCCTTGAGAAAGACTGGGTAAGAGAAGAAATCAAAATTGAAATTCGAAAATTCCTGAAATCAAAGAAGAATGAAAACACAACATATCAAAATCTTTGGGACACAGCAAAAGCAGTGATCAGATGCCAATTTATAGCAATCAGTGCACGCATCAAAAAAGAAGAAAGAGCCAAAATCTACATCTACAACAATTAGAGAAAGAACAGAAAGAAAAGCCTACAGTAACCAGAAGGAAGGAAATAATCGAGATTTGAGCAGAAATCAATGAAACAGAAAATAGAAGGGCTATAGAAAAAATCAGCAAGACCAGAAGTTGGTTTTTTGAAAAGATCAGTAAAAATGACAAACCACTGGCAAATTTAACAAAGGCAAAGAGGGAGAAGAAACAAATAACATGAATAAGAAACAAAATGGGTGACATCACAACAGAACCAACTGAAATCAAAAGGATAATATCAGGATACTATGATGAACTCCAACAAATTTGCAAATCTGGAGGAAATGGACAGTTTTCGAGAAACACACCACTTAACCTAAACTATCACAGATTGATGTGGAAAAGTTGAACAGGCCAATCACAAAAGAAGAAATTGAACAGGTCATCAAAAAATAACCAACTAAAAAAATGACTGCCCCAGACAGTTTCACTGGAGAATTCTACCGAACATTCAGAAAAGAACTGATACCAATCCTACTCAAACTATTCCAAAACATAGAAAAGGATGGAATCCTCCCTAACTCATTTTATGAAGCAAGCA
>NW_006927651.1:0-3052 GCF_000298275.1 Orycteropus afer afer | reverse complement strand
AAGAAGAATGAAGAAAACCAAAATTCATGGAAACAATTAATCCTAGCGACTGGTACACCATCCAATCTGCAGCCTATACAACTATGAGACCAGAACTAGATAGTGCCCGGCTACCACTGTCATCCACTTGGAAGGGGATCTATGTAAGAGATCCTGGATAGAGAGGGAGAACATTGTGGAAGAAACTCAAAATCATTTTTGGGGAAAAAAAAGGTGCGGACCAGTTTGGCTGGTCTGATGGAGCCTGGTGGAACCACTGAGACTGTGGCCTCTAGCTGCCCTTCAGATCTGGAATTGAACCCACACCTTGGTTTCCAGCCAAACAAAATACAGGCATATGAACTGAACATTTACCTCAAGTAGATACACTCCTTGGAGAGAACAATCATGGAAGAAAGAAGGGCTGCTTATGCACAGGGAGACAGCTCAGGAAGCAGGAGTGTCTGGAGGGATGGACACTGGGAAGAGGTAACTATGGGGAGGAAGTGGGAGTGGAGCTGTTGCATTGTGGTAAACTGTGGTCAATGACATGAGACAAAGTATATGTGAACTGCTGTATGGAAAGTGAATTTGCTCTGTAAATCTTCACCCAAATCACAATAAAAAAAAATAATAATAATAAAGAAAAGAAAACATAAAGTCTGAGTGAAATAAGTCAATCACAAAATGATAAATATTGCATGATCACACTTGTATGAAATAACTAGGATAGAGACCAAAATTCATTAGTGTTTACTAAGGGCAGGAGGGAGAAGAAAAGGGTAATATTTATAAACAAATAACTGTAATGGTTGGACAGCATGATAAACATAACTAATGTCACTTAATTGTATATGTGAAAAATGTTTCTACAGCAAATGATTTGTTACAAATGTTTACCACAACTAAAAAAATGTTAAAGAAATAGCAAGAATTTTTTGTCCTTTCTTTTAAAATAATTTTAAATGTACTATTTTAATTTTGTTGCTACTAGTTAAGTGATTATGTTGTTGTTGTTGTTGTTGTTGTTATGTGCTGTCAAGTCAGAACAGACTCATAGCGACCCCTCCTTGGGTCTTCACTACGGAAGTAGATTACCCCATCTTCCTTCCAACAAGTGGCTGGTGGGTTTGAACCGCCAGCCTTCTGGTTAGCAGTCAAGTGCCTTATTCACTATGCTACCAGAGCTCCTAAGTGATTATATAATAGCTTAAATACAAATTTGATAGATTTATAACATTAGAATAATATTTTTACAGGTGTACATTACATAATTAAATAAACATTTATAAGGCAGGACCTCAAGAATTATCATTCTGTTATGATTCTATATGAGCAGTTGTATAATTACTTGATTACAATACTGAAACTAAAAGATACGTTTCTAGCTCAATAACTCACTCCCATTGAGTCAGATCCAACTCATAGCGACCCCTCCTTGGGTTTCTGAGATGGTATCACTATGGAAGTAGATTTCCCAAACTTCCATCTGAGGAGTGGTTGGTGGGTTTGAACCTCCAGCCTTCTGCACTCATACCACTCATACCACCAGAGCTCATTTCTAGCTCAATAGAAGACACTTATTGAAAAGCAACAATTAAAATGCTATATTCACAATATCTAGGTCCTACAGAAAAATATTCAGAATTGAATTCCACTTAGACTCATAAAATGGAAGCAACTTATTAATTTATTTATAAGATTCATTATTTTTGTCAGTAAGATTTACATTTAGACATTATATTGTTGTTCTTAGACATTGTCGAGTCAGCATGAGTCAGAGCAGCTAACATATGAGACTAAGAACTATTGTATCAAATTATCAACATGTGTGCAAGGAATAATTTTAAGAAAACAATAATTCTGACCAGGACTGTGTTATGATCATTTAAGATTCAGAAACAGAGTGAAAATATAGTTCATTTTTTCCATACAGTTGCTCTCTTCTTTCAAAACATTTGAAAACAACTCAGTGCAAATAAAAAGACGTCTTATGGAAAAAATAATATGATTATTTAAAATCCCTTCTGGAGTACAGATTTAATTTCTTCTAGTGTATCAAAAGTTGAAATAGATCAATCAACTGATGTGCTGATGTTACTTTTTCTTTTCCTCCAATAATGTCCTCATGGTTTCATATGTATTCCCAATTTAATCTCCAAACAAACATCCAGGAGATTTCTTTTCTTAGTTATTCCTCCAAAAAGAATCCATTAAAAGTTTTTACATAATAAAGGTCCACATCTTTACTTTTACTTTTATAACTCAGGTTTTCATGAAGACAAATGATAAATTTCATCAACAAATAAATTATGATTCTTGTTATTTTGAAATATGGTGGCCAAAGTAGAAATGTCAAGTCCTTGGAAAGAAAATTTTAAATTGAGGATCTCTATGTCTTATATGGACATAAGGGCCTCTTAATGTTTTGGTTTTCTTTTTTTTTTTTTTTCTTTTCTTAATAATAAATGTTTATGCTGGTTTCTGTTTGTTGCCAGAATTTTTTGCAAGAAACAGTAATTCCAGGGCTGTCTTATATCCCTAGAGGTATAATTACATTAGTCACTCAGTAAATCTTGAATTAATTTTGTTTCAAAGTTTTCTGAGGAACTCATTAGATAATCTCTGGATAGAAGGAAGTTAGTCACAGGGCCTAAAGGAGTTCACCTTCACTGAACGGAAAGTGAACCAGACTGAAAAACTCAGTAGCAACAACAAGCTGAAGAAATTTTTTAAAAAGTCCTTCCCAAATCTTAACAAATAAGAATTAATGATTCATAGATAATTTTTCTTGATGAGTAAATTACTAAAATTTATATTTATGGGAATTCATGGTAAACTGAAGCCCTGGTTAGGTAGTGGCTAAGTGCTTGGCTGCTAGCCAAATGGTTGGCAATTGGAAGCCACCAGCCACTCAGCCAGTCATGTTCCTCAGGGAGAAAGATGTGCCAGTCTGCTTCTGTAAAGATTTACAGACTTGGAGAGTTCTGGCAAGATGGCGGACTAGGCAGAAGGATTGCACAGACCCTCTTCAACAAAGAAAAGGGAAACCAATTAACACAGACACAGAAGA
>NW_006927650.1:5921-8186 GCF_000298275.1 Orycteropus afer afer | reverse complement strand
CGGTCTTATCTGAAATTTGCATACAGCTTTAAAATGTACTTACTATATTTAAATTCTAAAGAAATACTGATAATTGTTAATATAAAATGGGATTTGGTACATTTGTGGACTCTGAGGACTTACAATGTAAGTTTCTATTACACATTAATAAAATGTAATTATACATTTCAAATATAATTATGCCAACTTCTTATCATTTATTTAGAACATCAATACCCTTGGTTATTCTCCCAACCTTCAACCATTTAAAAAGTTGCACCAAAATTAAAACTTATTACATTTGATAGTAACAAGTCAGGGAATACAACTTCTTAAGGGTTGAAAGAGTAGTCAGATATAAGTGCTTAAGAAAACATTTTATGAGTCTTATGCAGGTAATATAATTAATTACAAATTGCTTCCTGTTCATTAAAAAACATCTGTTTCAAACTTGAAAATGATACACAAGGAGATTCTATCTAATGTGCATGACTTCTGTAATGCTAATCTTACTGGATTACACAGATTCCAGCTAACACTGCACCATGGACAGTACTAAGAATGTGCCATATCTGTAATGTCCTTGATGGAAAGGGACTGGGTACCAAAGTGCCAGGTTTCCAATCTCTTATCCAATGTCAGTTTCTTTTTAGTTAGTAGGTGAAGAGGCTTCTGCCTTCCTCATGGTTTCCTCACTGAAGAGCAGCTTTCGAAGTATATTTGCATAGAATGGTCCATACACTTGTTTGTTGAGATTCACAATGTTTGCATATTGAGAGCTCAGAACTTCCAACTCCTGCTGAATGACAGCAAGGCCTCCAGGAATGGGGGGCATGCATTTTGGAGGGCTTGGGAGACAAAGTAGGCTTTTCATGTACAGCTGGATTCGTTTATCTAAAGGGAAAAAAGAGAGATCTTTATGTATCCTTTTATTAAAGTACATACTTTAAAAAAAATTAGAATAAGTAATTGTGGTAGGCTGAGTCAGTAACAGTCTCACTTCTTCACCCCTCCCTGTACTCATGGCTTTAACCAGGTGGCTTTGCATCTCCTTCTGTCAAGAGATGGAGTTTGTTTCCCTGGGCTTATGACTTCCTTTGGCCAACAGAGAATGCAAGTGAAGTTCTGGTGTGTCAGTTCCATGTCTAGGTCTCTTGTTTCATGTGTTTTCTCTACCTGTCACCACCACGTGAACAAATCTGGGCCTGCTAGAGAGGAGAGACCATGCAGAGGAAAACTCAGCTGCTCCATTCAAGTCCATCCTAGACCTTCTTATAGCAAACTAACTCTTACACCTGAGAGACCACAGCCAAGATCAGCAGAGCTACCTACACAAACTACAGTGGACCACAGATGCCTGAGTCCAGCAAGATGAGAAGAACTACCCAATTACTCCCAGAGACTTATAAGCAATATTGAATGTTTATTTTTAACTCTTTTTTTTTTATTGTGGTGAAAATATACACACCAAAACAATCACCAGCACACCTTCATTTACAATTCAATGATATTGATGACATTTTTCATGTTGTGCACCTATCATCGTTATCCTTTTCTACCACTATTAACATAAACGCAGTGGCCCCAAACAAAACCTCTCCCTTTCCCCTTCCTTCCTCCCCACTATTAATTTTTGGTTTCTATATATTTACTTATTTCATGTAAGTGAGATCATACAGTATTTGTACTTTTGCAACAGACTTATTTTTCCCAGTATAATGTTTTCAAAGTTCATTCATGTTGTGACATACATCAAAACTTCATTTCTCTTTACAACTGTGTAATATTCTATTATATGTATATACCATATATTGTTTATCCATTTATCTATTGCTGGACATTTCCGCATTCCCACCCTTTTGGCTACTGTGAAAAGTACTGCAGTAAACACTGATATACAGGTGTCTGTTTGTGTTTCTGCCTTCATTTCACTTGGGTTTAAGCTTAGATTTGGGATTGCTGGGCCCTATGGTAGTTCTATGTGCAACTTTTTGAGGAACTGCCATACTGTTTTCTACAGTGAATGTATCATTTTAAGCTATTTTTAAGTTATATCAGTAATAGATACCTCATAAAAAATTGCAGAGCACTTAGTGAGGTAGAGCTGTTTACAAAAAGTCAGAAAGTAATGTCTACACATACAGCTATGCACATGTATGCTGAGTACTCAACTGACACTGACAGTTTTGCTCACATAATGTTTTTGAAAAAAAGAAGCCATTAAGGGACCAGGATACAGATCCAGAACACATCCTGGAAGAAGCAGCAGTATTGGAACTCCCTCAG
>NW_006927650.1:2885-4696 GCF_000298275.1 Orycteropus afer afer | reverse complement strand
ATTCATAAACAAAACGAGCTCAGCATAGAAAATTATATGGAACAAAGAAATCGACATCACAAAAAAGCACATAACAAAAATGACAGCAACAAATTTATATTTGCCAATAGTTACATAATTGGAAAGGGACTTATCTCTAAGAATTATAGAAAACTCCAACGTCGCAACAGAAAAGGAATTAACAATCCAATTGAAAAATGGGCAGAAGACAGGAATAGACACTTCACCAAAGAGGATATTCAGGTGGTCAGCTAATACATAAAGGGATGCTCACAATCATTGGCCATCAGAGAGATGCAAATGAAAACCATGAGATACCATCTCACTCCAGGTTGATGGCAAGGTTCAACAAGACAGAAAATAACAAATGCTGGTGGGGATGTGGAGAGATTGGGACTCCCACACACTGCTGGTGGGACTGTGAAGTGATACAACCACTGTGGAAAGCAGTATGGTGATTTCTTAGAAAGCTGGAATTGGTGATACCATTTGACCTTGCAACCCCATTACTAAGTAGATATCCTAGAGAGGTGAGAGCCAGGACAGGAACAGATATATGTACACCCATGTTCATCACAGCACCATTTACAGTAGCAAAAAGATGGAAATGACCTACGTGCCCATTGGCAGAAGAGTGGATGACCAAACTATGGTACAAACACACAATGGAATGCTATGCAGCACTAAAGAATAATGCAGAGTCTGCAAAACACTGCATAATATGGATGAACTTGGAGGACATTATGCTGAGTGGAATAAGTCCATCACACAAGGACAAATACAATATTAGTTCATTGCTGTGGAGGGTCAAGGAAAGGTTTATATATGGAGGGAAACTTTTTTCGTTGGTTGCCAGGGGTGGGAGGGGAGGGGAGGGAACACTGCAAAAAAACAATTCATTGACCTATGTCACTTTAGTTTTGTGTATTTCACTGTACATAAATTATATTTCAATAAGATGCATTAAAAAAAAGAAACAAAAAGCTCAAAAAGAAAAGAAAAGAAACCATAAGAAATCTATGTAAATGGAAGAACATCCCATGCTCATGGATAAGATTAAACACTGTGAAAATGTCAATACTACCCAAAACAATCTATACATTCAATGCAATCCCAATCCAGGTCCCATCAACATTCTTTAAGGATATGGTAAAACCAATCACTAACTTTATATGGAAAGGAAAGAGACCTCAGATAAGCAAAGCACTATTGAAGAACTATAAAGTAGGAGGTCTAACACTCTCAGATCTCAAAATCTACTATGCAGCCACAGTACTGGTACTGGTACGACAGACACATAGACCAGTAGAACAGAATTGAGAACCCAGAAATAGATCCATCGACCTATGCTCAGTGATTCTTGACAAAGGGCTGAAATCCATTAAACGGGGAAGAGATGGTCTCTTTAGTAAATGGTGCTGGCAAAACTGGAGATCCATTTGCACAAAAATTAAACAAGATCCATACCTCACACCATACACAAAAACTAACTCCAGATGGATCGAAGACTTAAATGTGAAACCTAAAACTATAAAGTTCCTCAAGGAAAAAATAGAGGCAAATTTAGGGGTCCTAATTTATGGCATAAGTAGACTGTCAAGCATAACCCAAAATGCACAAATAGCAGAAGATAACATAGATGAATGGGACCTTCTCAAAATTAAATTTTTATGTGCTTCCAAAGACTTCCCCAAAAGAGTAAAAAAAGAACCTACAGATTGGGGAAAAAATATTCAGCAACAACATATCTGACAAGGGACTTATCTCTAAAATTTAGAGAAACTTCCAACACCTCAACAAAAAAAAGATGA
>NW_006927650.1:0-600 GCF_000298275.1 Orycteropus afer afer | reverse complement strand
ATAAATACCAAAAAAAGAAAAAAAGAGAGAGAGGAGAGAAGCCATTAGACGATGTTTCTACATGCTTATTTACACGTGCTGTAAGAATGTCCCCTGTGACTATGGTCCTGAGCCCACAGGTTCAACTACTTGGTCCCTCTTGATATCTGGCTGTGACCAAGCAGTGACTACAACCTTGCACCTTGTCAGCTATACTACACACCTGGGAATTCAGATCATACACATAAACTTATAGGACCACTGTCTGCCAACCCTAAACATGCTCTTGGGTACACTCCCCCCTTCACAAACATACCTAATAATTCAGCCTGTCCACCCATCTATCCACCTGTATACCCATGTTTGCTTTCACTGACAATGCAAAAGGGTTCATCTTTGTTGTCTGTACCTCCCACGTACCTCTCTATGTCTTTCTCTTCTTCAATGCCACTATATTGATCACTCACATTTGGTACATTGTCCTACTCTTCACCCAAATCAATACTTATCTCTATCTATCTAACAGTGTTCCCTCCCCTCCCCTCCCACCCTGGTAACCAACAAAGGAAATGTCCTTCCATAGATAAATGTTTCCTTGACTTTTACAATAACGGACTAATA
>NW_006927649.1:7249-7653 GCF_000298275.1 Orycteropus afer afer | reverse complement strand
ACAAGGGACATATCTCTAAAATTTATAGAAAACTCCAGCACCTCAACAAGAAGATAAACAATCCAATTAAAAAATGGGCAGAAGATATAAATAGACACTTCACCAAAGATGATATTCAGGCAGCCAAAAAACACATGAAGAAGTGTTCACAATCATTAGCCATTAGAGAGAGGCAAATCAAAACAATGAGATACCATCTTGCCTCAGCACTGATGGTAAAGTTCAACAACACATAAAATAACAAATGCTGGCAAGGATGTGGGGAGATCATGACTCTCATACACTGCTGGTGGGACTGTCAAATGATCCAACCACTGAGGAAAGCAGTATGCCAATTCCTGCAAATGTTGGAATTAGAAATACCATATGATCCAGCAATCCTATTACTAGGTAAATATCCTAAA
>NW_006927649.1:5424-7129 GCF_000298275.1 Orycteropus afer afer | reverse complement strand
AGAATGAATAAGCAACTATGGTACATACACACAATGGAATACTATGCAACTCTAAAGGATAACGTAGAATCTGCAAAACACTGCATGACGTGGATGAACTTGCAGGACATTATGCTGAGTGAAATTAGTCAATCACAGAAGGACAAATATTGTATTAGTTCGTTATTGTAAAAAGTCAAGAAAAGGTTTATATATGGAAGAAAACTTTCTTTGTAGGTTACCAGGGGTGGGAGGGGAGGGGAGGAAACACTACAAAAAAGAAAAAAGAATCTGGAGACTGGCATGAGATGGCATGGGGGCTGATGCACAGAGCAAGAGAGCTGAGTGCCATTGGGCAGGACTGAGGTGCCTCCGGACACTTGATGGATGTAGGCTTGCTGACCCATGGAGTAAGAGAGCTGAGTGCCTTTGGGCTGAGGCTTACTGGCAGCGTGGGATGCCTCCAGACACTTATCAGTAGAGCTAAGTGTTACAAAGCATTCGCCTGAACAGGGTAAAGGCTGGGCTGGCACAAGAGGCCCAAGGAGTTAAGGGGCCAAAAGGCCAAGGAACCAGGAAGCAGAAACTGAAGAGATCAGAAGCACAAGAAGCAGAGCTGCCTTGGTCTCATAGGGTAGGGCCATGTCCCCTCAGGTCTCAAAGGGTGGAAATATGGCCTGCTGTGTCTTAAATGGTGGGGCTATGGCCACCTATGTTTCAGAAAGTCAGATCTTCATCAACTCAGTTCTGGAATGTGGGGTTCTGTTTGTGAGTGCGAGAGGTATGGGGCTGGAGCTACTCCCCAAAGCTGAGGGGGTGGGGCTGCCATGTCCAAGGGAAAGAAAAACAGGAACTCCATTCAGTTGGACTAGGAGAATGGGACCACCCAAATCTGAGGGAGCAGAGTTGTTCTCTGAGTGGGACTGCCATGTCCAAGGGAAAGAAAAACAGGAACTCCATTCAGTTGGACTAGGAGAATGGGGCCACCCGAATCTGAGGGAGCAGAGTTGTTCTCTGAGTGGGACTGTAAGGTGGAGCTGAAGCCCAGGGCCAAGGGGCCTCCATCAGAAACATAGAGAGCGTTTCCAGCATCCAGAGTCTAGAGGGCAGGGCCATTGCCTATATGGTCTTAGAGAATAGATGATTATTTTCAAGCCGTGAGAACTAATATAAATAGTTTTTCTGTGTTTTTGACTTTCTTGGTGCCTCTTTCTCCCCAATTTCTCCTGTTTGTAATGGAAATGTCTACCTTGTGCGTTTTCTACCATTGTACTTTAGAAGCAGATAACTTGTATTCTAGATTCACAGATGAAGAGGAATTTTGCCCTAGGATGGAATTTGGAGTTGGAGTTGATTTAAGACTTTTGGGATGATATGATGGGTTGAATTTTGTGTGGAGCCAGGACACAAATTTTGGGAGTACAAAGGGTAGAATGTCATCGTTGAATTGTGTGCCCCTAAAATATGTGTCAACTTGGCTGGGCCGTGATTTTCAGTGGTTAGGCAGTTATGTGGTAATGGTATGTAATAGTTATGTAATTTGGCAGTTGTATAAGGATGTAATCACCCCCCATGATGTGATCTGATGTGATCAGCCAATCAGTTGTAAAGGAATCAGGGTAGGGTATAACACCCTTACTCAGGTCACAGCCCTGATATGACCTAAGGGGAGTTTCCCTGGGGTATAGCCTTGTATCACCTTTTATCTTACAAGAGATAAAAGGAG
>NW_006927649.1:1929-2759 GCF_000298275.1 Orycteropus afer afer | reverse complement strand
GTACAATCAAGTGCTCGGGGATTCCCATTCTTCTCAATGTTGTCCATAATTTGTCATGATCCACACAATCAAATGCCTTTGCATAGTCAATAAATAGTAAATAGTCTGAGCCATGAGAGAATTAATTTCTGTTTGTTAAAGCCATCCACTTGTGGTATTTCTGTTATAGCAACCCTAGGTAACTAAAGACACCCAGTAGGGCAAGCCCCCTTACCTTGTTCATCAGTAATAAACTAGCTATTCTTGACCTTTTTACTCTTCAACACAGATTTTAACAATTGACTTGTCAACTTCCACAATGAAATGCTATTAAAAATTTTGAGAAAATTTATATCTTTAGGATGTCGAGCCTTCCAATCTATGAATATAGTATGTATTTCCACTTGTTCTTTAATATACTTCATTAGAGTTTTGTAATTTTCTCAATATAGATCTGTACATTTTTATTAGCTTTATTCCTAAATACTTTGCATATTTGGATGCCATAACAAATATTATTACAACTTTTCTTTTTTTAAAAAATTTTTATTGTGATTTGGGTGAAAAAAAAGAAAATAATTTTTAAAAATTAATCGAGTTAAACTGTTGTTTCGTTTAACGATGGCTTCATGGATATCTTTGTTTACAGCTTAAAGATTATTTCTTGGCATTAGATTCAGCCCCCACCTGCAGCCTCAATGGATCCAGTAAATTTGGTTTCCATATGAGTTTGAAGTTTAGATCACTACTTTTCCTCTTTTTTTTTTTTTAATTTTATTTTGATTTGGGTGAAGATTTACAGAGCAAATTCACTTTCCATACAGCAGTTCACATATACTTTGTCTCATGTC
>NW_006927649.1:0-730 GCF_000298275.1 Orycteropus afer afer | reverse complement strand
TCATTCACATTTGGTACATTGCCCTTCTCTTCACCCAAATCAATACTTTATCTATCTAACAATGTCCTCTCCCCTCCCTGGTAACCAATAAAGAAAATAAAGAAAATTTCCTTCCATAGATAAACCTTTCCTTGACTTTTACAATAACGGACTAATACAATATTTCTCCTATTGTGATTGACTTATTTCACTCAGCATAATTTCCTCCAAGTTCATCCATGTTATGTGGTGTTTTTCAGATTCTACATTATTCTGTAGGGTTGCATAGTATTCCATTGTGTGTATGTACCATAGTTTGGTTATCTATTCTTTAGCTGATGGACACTGAGGTTGTTTCAATCTTTTGGGTATTGTAAATAGTGCTGTGATGAACATGTTGTTGTTGTTGTTATGTGCCGTGGAGTCAGACCCGATTCGTAGCGACCCCTCCTTGTGTTTCTGAGGCAGTATCACTATAGATGAACAGGGATGTGCATATATCTCTTCTTGTCATGGCTCTCACTTCTTTAGGGTATATACCTAGTAACGGGGTCAAATGGTATTTCTAATTCCAACATTTGATGGAATCGCCATACTGCTTTCCACAGTGGTTGTACCAATTTACCGTCCCACCAGCAGTTTATGAAAGTCCCAATCTCTCCACAACCTTGCCAGCATTTGTTATTTTCTGTCTTGTTGAATTTTGCTACTAGTGCTTGAGCAAGATGGTATCTCATTGTTGTTTTGATTT
>NW_006927648.1:5755-6735 GCF_000298275.1 Orycteropus afer afer | reverse complement strand
CGTCTTTTGGCTGAAGACATTGAACTTTTCCATTGGCTCTTGCCACAGATGTAGTCAATCCGATTCCTATGTATTCCATCTGGTGAAGTCCACATGTATAATCGTTGCTTATGTTGTTGAAAAAAGGTATTTGCAATGAATAAGTCATTGATCTTGTAAAATTCTATCATACAATCTCCAGTGTTATTTCTATCTCCAAGGCCATATTTTCCAGCTACTGGTAACTCTTTGTTTCCATCTTTTGCCTTCCTGTCACCAGTGATAATCAACACATCTTGATTACATGTTTGGTCAATTTCAGACTGCAGAATTTGGTAGAAATCATTAGTTTCCTCATCTTTGGCTTTAGTGGTTAGTGTGTAAATTTGAATAATACTAGTATTAATTTGTCTTCCTTGTAGGCATATGGGTATTACCCTATCACTGACAGCATTGTACTTCAGGACAGATCTTGAAACACTCTCTGTGATGATGAATGCCATACCATTCCTCTTTAATTTGTCATTCCTGGCATAGTAGACCACATGGGTGTCTAAACGGCCCAAACCAGTCCATTTCAGCTCACTAGTGCCTAGGATATCAATCTTGAGAAATGGATGGGCTCCTCCTTCTTCTGAGTCTGTCTTAGCCCAGAAGCTCCACTGAAACTTTCCCACCATGGGTAACCCTTCTAGGGATTTTGCAACACAGTGGAATAGCCTCAGCCTCATAGCAACATGTAAGCCACCACAGGATGAAAACCTGACAGACAAATTCATCTCCCTTAGTTGTTTCTAACACCTATGTGCCTGCCTACCTTTGGCAATGGCCTAAAATAGAGCTGCCCACAAGTGAAAAGAATCCCCTGAGCCCTGGCCCACTTACCTCAGGCTCCAGACTTAATACAGAGCTCCACCAAAGTAAAAAGCAGCTTCTAGCCCTGGGCCCACCTACCTCAGGCCCTGGCCTTAACAAAGAACTGCTCCAAAGTGAAAAGCAGC
>NW_006927648.1:3692-4986 GCF_000298275.1 Orycteropus afer afer | reverse complement strand
CTCAAGGGATTTCACTTTAAGCCAGGGTAATTGAAAATGAAAGTAATTGGTTCAGGGCTATAGCCCTCAATAAATTGACATTTACTCAATTATGTTTTCATAAACTTTATTACTTACATGGAAATTGGAATAGAGAAGAAAGGGTGAAATACTATTTTGGGCCTATTCCCTCCAAAATGTTCCTTCATCCCCGGATCGGTGTATGTAGAAATGACTTCTACACTTGTATTGCCCTGTGTATGACATAGATGAAGAGAGTAACATGTCAAATGTCACTGAGGCTAATATATTTAGGAGGGAAAGGAAATCAGAGGTGGCTGCTTGCTGAGGAAAATGGGAAGAGGAGGAAGAGAGAGACTCTTCGATGCAGTATGAGTTCAAGGTGCATGACTTTCTTATGGTCAGCCTTGATGGTATCAAAGAAAGGATTTTCTTTCTTTCTTTTCTTGCTTTCTCTTCTGGGATCTAAGATTGGATCTTTCTAGCATGCAATTATATAGTTAATCATATACATTAACACTAAAGCACTGGCAGAACTTAGCTAAAGCACTGTGGAAGGAGGTCTACTTCTCCTATGGCACATTTTTTCAGTAATGTTTCAGAATAAGGGTCATACAGGTGATTGGGGGAGAAGCTACTTTCTGTGGCCTCTGCAGATTAGTATTTATTGTTATTTTTCTCAGCTTTGAGTATTATTCCCTTAGACTTATTCATGGCTGCTCCTTGACCTTTTCCTATTTTTTCCTCCAAATATTTCCATATTAGTTAAATCTTACTAAACTAACTTATTAAACAAATGTTTCTAACATTTTCTATCCCCTATCTCTGGTTAGTCTTCACTGAACTTGTAATCATCACTAACATACTCTGTATTTTAAAGCAAAATCAAACTCACCGCCATCAAGTTAGTTCTGACTCTTTGCAACCTCTACTGGATTTTCAAGCCTATAAATCTTCATAGAATCAGACTGCCCCATCTTTCTTCTTCAGAGTGGCTGGTAGGTTAGAGATATCGATGTTTTGGTAAGCAGCCAAATGTCTTAACCACTACACAAGGGCTCCTTATTCTGTATTTTAGGTGTTTAAATTTTATATTGTTGTCTTTATAAAATGTATTAACTATTTTATCCCTATTACCAGAAGTAGAATCCACCAGCCACTCCTTGAAAGGAAAGTTGGGCAATCTAATTCCGTAGTGATACCACTTCAGAAACGCAAGGAGGGGTCACTATGAGTCAGACCTGACTTGATGGCAGTGTTTGGTTTGGTTTTTGGTATATATTAGAATGCAATA
>NW_006927648.1:1296-2742 GCF_000298275.1 Orycteropus afer afer | reverse complement strand
GTTTTCTATAAATTTTAGAGATAAGTCCTTTGTCAGATATGTTATTATTGACAAGTATGAATTTGTTGCTGTCATTCTGTTATGTGTTTTTTCATGGTGTTGATTTCTTTGTTCATATAATTTTCTGTGCTGAGCTTGTTTTATTTATGAATCGTGTTATCACTTCCTTCATTGCTATTGTTTTAGTCTTTGATAAATATTTGTGCTGGTCCTCTTTTTTATTTTAATGTGAAGGTTTATCATTTTTCTTTGAGGTTACCCTGTGATTTATAATTTTCTTCCCAATTTTAGAACTTGTAGTTGTCTTGACTTCCTTATCATTTTGAAGTTCTATAACTACACAATTTTTCCCCTCTTTTTGGTTTGTAGTTGTCCTCATTTGTCAATTGATGTCTCTGGCTCCCTATTTACAATCTTGTAGGCTTATTTACTTTGGATACTTCCATAACTGGATTATGCCATCATGTGTTTTAATGGTTGGTTGTGATTTGCTATTGTTGGTTCTCTGTCCAAAGGATTTCTGTTAGCATCTCTTGTATGGTTGGTCTGGTTTTAACAAATTCCCTTAATTTCTGCTTATTTGGAAATGTCCAAATTTCACCATCATATTGGAGGGACAGTTTTGCTGAGTATATAATTCTTGATAGAAAATTTTTCTCTTTCAGGGGTTTATACACACCATCCCATTGTTTTCTTGCCTGTGTGGTTTCTGCCAAGAAATCCGAGTTTATTCTTACTGGTCACCCCTTGTAGGTAACTTTTCATTTTTCCTGTATTGCTTTCAGGATTCTTTCTTTGTCTTCAGTTTTGGTGCGTTTGTCTTGGTGATTTTCTGTTGGAGTCTAACCTGTTTGGGGTTCATTGGGCATCTTGAAGGGAAACATTCTCATCTTTAATTATACTAGGGAAATTCTCTTCCAACAAATCTTTGACAATTTTCTCTGTGGTTTTATTTGTTTCCTCCTGTTCTGGAATTCTGATTACATGTAAGTTATTCCTTTTGATTGTGTCCCACATGAAACTTAGGTTTTCTTCATTTTGTTTTGGTCTTTTCTTCTGATTGATCCCTTTCTAAAGAAGTATTGAGGTATTTGCCTTCAATATCACTAATTCTCTCTTCCATTGATTCAATTCTACTCCTTTGTCCTTTCAATGTGTTATCTATTTCTGAAAATTTAGTATTTATTCTTCTGGATTTCTATTTGTAGATTTTGTATCATTTGTAATTTTTCATTTATTTTGTCATTTTGTTCTTGTATTGTCTTTTGAAATTGGTCTAGGGTTTTCTCTGTGTTTTCCTCAATTTTGTCAGTGTTTTCCTTGATCCATCTCTCAATTTGTTGAAGGTACCTAAATAGAATTCTTTTGAATTCCTTATCAGGGAATGTCAATGCTGCTTCTTCCTCAGGGATGTGTGTTGGGTCTGTATCTTGGTCCCTTGTTTCT
>NW_006927648.1:0-1009 GCF_000298275.1 Orycteropus afer afer | reverse complement strand
AATGGCCACCACTTGTAAACATTCAAAAAAGGCTATGCCCTCCAGACAGCTGAAAGTCCACAACTCTGTCTCCCTTCTTGCTATTTCCCTTCCTAGTTATAGGCCACCAGCACAATCATCCCTGCAGCCCTTAGCAACCAGGGCTGACCTTAGGTGAATTATCAGGTTCCAACACCACTTGAAAATATTCTGGCTCTTGGTCCAGTCAGAGTAGCTGACAGTCCACTGCTCCAATCATCTCCATACTCATTATTTCATTCAGGTTTTTCACTAGTTTGTGCCTAATTCACTTCTGTATACTACCTTCAAAGCTCATGGGTCTAGGATTATCTTCTGTATCTCAGTCAATTTATTTCTCTTTTCTTTGTTGAAGAGGGTCTGTGTAGCTTGTCTACCTATTCTGCCATCTTACCAGAAGTCAATATTTATTTTTTAAAAGAAAGTTCTCAAACTAATGATGTAAGTTTCCATTTTAAGAAAATAGAAAAAAGAGAGCAAATTAACCATGAAGGAAGTGGAAGAAAGGAAATAAAGACAACAGTGAATATTACTAGGAAATAAAATCCAGACAAAAGATAAATAAAAGTCAAAGAAACCAAGGCTAATTCTGTGAAATTATCAATAAAGTTACCAACCTCAGACATGTCAGGGGAAAAAAAAAATAAAACCTCCAGGAATTATTAATATTAATAACTATATTTATCAGGGCTGTCTTCTGTCAGTTTGTCATACTGTGGTGGTTTGTGAGACTGGAGGCTATGCCACTGGTATTTAAGATGCCTTCAGGGTTGGTTACCCATGGTGGGCAGGTTTCAGCAGAGCTTCCAGACTAAGTCAGATTAAGAATAAAGAGGGAGTCATCCACTTGTCAAAGAATTGGCCAATACAGCAATAAAACAATGTCTGATATATTACTGGAAAACTTTGTGAACAACCCTGGAATATTATCCTATATAGCGCCAGAGGGAGCTTTGGTAGCATAGTGCCTAAGGCACTTGACTGCTAACCA
>NW_006927647.1:5732-6941 GCF_000298275.1 Orycteropus afer afer | reverse complement strand
AAGTAAAGGCTGCTTTGAAATTCTCATCAGTAGACTTGACACAGTCAAGGAAAGAAACAGTAAATTTGAAATTGAATCAGTGGGAATTTCCCACACTGAAATGGAAAAAGAATAAAAGAATGAAAAAAATAAAAAAACAGAGCAGAATATTTAAGAGTCGCAGGACAATTGCAAAAGCTGTACCACAGTCATAATTAAAATAGCAGCAGGAGAAGAAACAATGAAATAGAATAAATATTTGAAGTAATAATAGCCAAGAAGTTTCCCAAATTAAAGACTGGCATAAAATCACACATCCGAGAAGCTCAGAGAACATCAAACAAATAAATACCAAATAAAACACTTGTAGGCGTATCATAACCAAAGTAGAAAACAAAGAGAAAATCTTGTGGTGATGGCTGCACAACTCTATTAATTTATGAGATTTCATTGAATTTGCTAATTAAAATGAGTGAATTTTATGATATGTAAATTATATCTCAATAAAGTTGTTTGAAAAAAAATGACATCAGTGACTCAGAGGAATGAAAGCAAGTGTTAATATCGAGGCCGAGAAACAACATTTATCTACATCAGGGAATCATTTCATATTTTTCCTCAGTAATCAAGACTCCCAGGAGGCACATTAGAAGCAGAATGCCAGCCCTGGTGCTAGGGATTACTGAGCAGAAATCCTTAATGTTGCTATTCTCTTTATAGTTGGCCACCTCTTCGACCTCGATGAGGCAGTGTGAAATAAATCAGTTTTATCTTTTGCTGTTTGACAGCCCAAGTTTGAATCTGAGTGTGTTACAACCCTGTGTTTTCCCTCATTTCAAATTTGCTCCATCTATCTTACTACTGTATATTTTTTGGTCCCCACTTTTCTATAAAGATCAAGTCAAGGTGGATGGCATAGTATTAGGTGGTTCCCTCAAATGTCCAAAAACTCTGAACTCAAAGGAAGCTCAAAACTCCTAATTGTAAGTGATTCCAGGAAGATAGGCTTTCAATGGAACTTTCTGTTTAAAATGCATATGCATTTTCTGTTTCTAATCAGTGCTTTCTCCTCTCTTCAAAAGGGGGAAAATAAAATAGCTTCCAGAGAGAAATTGCTTCACTGACATTTTCCCTCTGCAGTGCTTATCTGCTTCTCTCTGAAGGTTTCTCATTGGGTTTATCTCTCTGATGCTTTTAACAGTTTCTGATCAGATTATTATTAGTAATACA
>NW_006927647.1:0-5207 GCF_000298275.1 Orycteropus afer afer | reverse complement strand
GAACTGATCCACAGGACTGATTGTCCTTGTTGTAATGCCCTGCTCAGAATAGACCCCACTGCACTGCTATTATCAGAGAAGAATGCTAATGGCAGAATTTTTTTTTCTTCTTGTTTTAGCAAAGCTGAAAGAGGAAATGGGATGGACAGAGTGCTGGACTCAGTTCTAAGGACAAAAGGAACAACTGTAAACTCCCTCAAGGGATTTATGTGTGAATAAATTAACTGTCTCCCTAAGTTATGAGCAACTAGATGTCATTCAATTTTATCTTCCTCTGTTAGAACCACTCTTTGCCATATCTCTTACCAAAAGGTACAGTCCTTAAAACTGAAGATCAAATACACCAGAAATGCCCCTGGACCTACAGATGTGAAAGCAAAATACCAAAACTTCTCCAGAATGTATGCTCCTAGGACATTCTGTAAGGCAAATTGTTTCATGATGTAATTCTTAGATTTGATTTCATGGGTTTTAGATTCAGACAGTTTTGGTGAAACAGACTTAAAACATTAATTACAGGTAAATGCTCCACCATAGTGTAGATGCCAAACGAAGAAAGCAGTGCATTTCATTATTATAATTTCAAATAGAATTGTATAGAGATATTTTATTTTCGCCATGATTTTTAATAATAATTTCAAAGTACAGTTCCTAACTTGTTACTTGGGATAAGTCACATAATCATTTGGGAACTGAGTTTCCCCATCTTTGAATTGTGTATAATTTCTAACTTTCTTGGTTGTTGTATTAAATCATAGAATATATTTAAATGCCAAACATTTGTTGTTGTTGTTAGGTGCCATTCAGTTGGCTCTGACTTATAGTGACCCTATGTATAACAGAACGAAATACTGCCCAGTCCTGTGCCAGTCTCACAGTCTTTGCTATACCTGAGCCTTGGTTGTCGTATTAACTTACAGAATATATTTAAATTCCAAACATGGTGCCTAACATATGAATTATAGTGTTCACTTCTGTTTTATGTACCATAACTTATTAAACAGTATTGTAAACTGGAACCATATTTGTAGCCTACATTAAACTTATGGTGAAATAAAAGTATAATGAATAATGGAAGATTATTGATAACAACTGTGAGAGGATATGCTGTCTATCAATAGGGTGCTTGCATACTTTGAATCTTAGTAAGAGCATGGGAAGAGCTCAAGAGTTCTGCCATGCAGAGGTAGGTGATTAAACAAGGAAACATTTGGCCAAGTTATTTCCTGAGTCTGTTGGTCAAAATGTCACAACAAATGGTGATACTAGTATTCCTTGTTCTCCCATGTGATCTAACCATATTGACAAACTGTGACTATTGAAGCTGACCACATTTACAATCCTGCTTTAGTTTGTTCACCAAATGGTTCAAAGTCAAAGACATAAGTCCTTTAAACCTAAAAAAAAAAAAATGAATCTTTCAAAAAGATAGGGGTACCTACTAGGAGGTGGTTGTGTTTGCAAATATCATCAGCAAGGGCCTATGAACATTTTCTAGCAAATAAGAGGAGCAAATGATATTAGATAATGGGGGTATAGGATGATGGTGCAAGTTTTTATCATAGTTAAAAGAGAATAGTTCTGTTGAGTAGATATTCTTTCCTTATGAAGTCGCTGTGAATGCAGCTTGCCCAATTGCCAAATGATATAGCCCAAGATCTGGAAATAATCCCACAAATATTTTGAAATTATCTGTCCTGACTTTTTCATCATGTTGCATTCTTTGTTATCAAACACTGAAGTTTGTCCACGACTTGTTTTCCCCATTGTCCTTGAGTCCGTTCTAACTCATGGTGACCGCATGTACATCAGAGGAGAACAGTTCTGCACAGGGTTTTCAATGGTTGATGTTTTCGGAAGTAGATGGCCAGGCTGTTCTTCCAAGGCACCTTTGGGTGGAACTGACCTTCTAACCTTGTGGTTAACAGTCAGGCACACAGAGTGGTACAAATGGGACTCAGCTACTAACCCAAAGATTGGAAGTTTCAGTCCACCTAGAGAAATCTTAGAAGAAAGTCCTGGTGACCTACTTCTGAAAAATGCCAGCCACTGAAAACCCTGTGGAGCACAGTCCTCTGACACACAAGGAGTTGCCATGAGTTGGACTCAACTGGGGGCGACTGGAGTGAACTCAGAACCTTCAGTATTTATTTATTTTTTAAGTGTGCCAGACACCATATATGGTACTAGTTTCTCATCCTGGGCTATAATTTCCTCCTTATATTTCAGATCATTACCTCAGGAGCTTTTGATATCCAGAGAATATTTTAGGTATGCCTTGAAATCCATGATAAACAATTGTTAGAAATTTTTGTTCTTTAATGAATGATGTTCCAGGCAATCAGATATTATCCAGTATTCATGGAAGGATGTTGCACATATGTGTCACAAACAAGGAAAACAAATCTGAATTACAAACCTTAATCCATCCAGTTAGTGCTTTTTTAGAATATAATTACACAAAACTTTGTACTGCTGTTGAGTTGGATCCGATTCATAGGGACCCCTCCTTGGGTTTCCAAGGTGGTACCACTACAGAAGTAGATTGCCCAACCTTCCTTCCAATGAATGGCTGGTGGGTTTGAACCGCCAGCCTTCTCATTAGCAGTCAAATGCCTTAGGAATTATACCACCAGAGCTCTTGAATATAATTAGTGGGTTATATTTAGGATTATTTTCCTCTCTTGTTCTTTTTTAATAGTGGATTATACTTGTGGTTTTTAGCGTAAAGTTGCTAATGAAACTACACCTTACAAAGCATGCTTACCCTCTTTTCTCCCACAAATGATTTCAAATTACCCACTTTCTCATTATTAAGGTCATCATTTTACCCTGTGATGACCAAATCTTGTATTATTTCAGTTGTAATAAGTTATCTCTTGCTGTAGAGAGAAGTCAAAATCCTTATAAATCCACTTCATGACTCAGGTCTGTGTGGGATGCAGCAATAATTAGGAAAAGCTTGCTTGCTAAATTAGTACCAATCTCCCTTAACAGGCAGCGGTCAATAGTCCAGACATCTGCAGAAGTCCTACAGAGGCCAAGGAGAAAATTAATTACATGTTTTCCAAAACAAACTGCTGAAGAATATTTATTTCACAAAACCAATGAATAAATGTTCTATTAAGGATGTGTAAGATAAATAGAGATAAGAGGATTGGAAAATGTTCACTCAATTAGCTAATCTTTTCTCTCTTTACTTTAGGTTTCATTAAAGTGTGAGGTTCCCTTTGTATCTCCAGTGCCTAATAGAGCCTGGCATGTAGTTAAGATGCCATAAGTGACTAATGAGTGAATGAGTGACAACGTATCTTAAATCTTAAAAGAACATAATGCTGAGTTTTATTGTGATTTGTTATAACCCCCCCCCCAAAAAAAAACCCCAAACTCAATGCTGTCCAGTCGATTCAACTCATAGCAACCCCTCCTTGGATTTCTGAGGTGGTATCTCTATAGAAGTAGATTGCCCAGTCTTCCTTCTGAGGAGTGGCTGGTGGGTTTGAACTGCCAGCCTTCTGATTAGCAGTCAAATGCCTTAGGCACTACTCAGGTGTTTATCTTTCATCATAAAATGTTTGTGTTGTATATGTGTATATGTACGTGGTATAGTCCATTTAGCTAAAAAATATCTATAGGCTCCCTATGCTAAAGGAGTCTTGAAGGCACAAGGGTTAAACACTTGGCTGATAACTGAAAAGTTAATAGTTCAAACCCCCTCATCCACTTTGAGGCAGAGAGACTTGGCCATTTGCTCCTTTAAAGATTACAGACATCCTTTGGGGAAGTTCTGCTCTTTCACATGTGGTCACTATGAGTATAAATAGATTCAATGGTCCCTAATAACAACAACAACCTATACTAAATGTGGCAGATACAGAAAGGAATAGGGCAGAATGTGCAACTTTCAAGGAGTATTCTTCTCGTTGTCAAAAAGATGGCAATAGAAAATTATTTCCACGACTTAACAACAACGAAAATTTGATTAAACTTTTAGAGTAAGATTGCCAGATATAAAACAATACATATGTGCAGTTAAATTTGAATTTTAGGTAACAACTGATTTCTTAACATGAGTATATCTCATAAAATATTTTAGGCACACCTATCCTAAATGTAGGAGCTCTGGTAGCATAGTGCCTAAGGCACTTGACTGCTAACCAGACGGCTGGCGGTTCAGACCCATCAACCACTCCTCGGAAAGAAGAAGGGGCAATCTACTTCCATAGTGATACTGCCTCAGAAACCTAAGGAGGGGTCACTATGAGTTGGGTCTGACTCGATGGCAAATAACAACAACAATAACATCCTAAAGGTGGGGGGAGCTCTGGTGATGTAGTGCCTAAGGCATTTGACTGTTAACCAGAGGGCTGGCCGTTCAAACCCACCAGCCACTCCTCAGAAAGAAGATTGGACAATCTACTTCTGTGGTGATACCACCTCTGCAACCCAGGGAGGGGTCACTATGAGTTGGATCCGACTCGATGGCAGTGAGTTTGGTTTTGGTTTTATCCTAAAGATAACACTCATTGTTTATCCGAAAGTCAAATTTAACTGGGCACCATCTATTTCTGTGTGTGTTAAATTCAGCAACCTTACTTTTTAGGCCACTTTTTGCATGGCAGAATGGTCCAAATTGGCTTTCCCCTTCTGCCTCTTGCCACTGTGGGATGGCACAAGTTGAAAAACGCTTAAATGCTTTAGTGATAGATGTAAGTAGGAATCCAGAAAAGCATCATGAAAGAGAGCAGGCCCTTGGATAATAATAATTAACCACAACAGAATTATCTGTTCAAAATGTTGACTGTAGAATTAAAAATAATTAAACGAATAAACTCACTACCATCAAGTTGATTCCGAGTCATCGCAACCCCCAATGGGTTTCTAAGGTGGTATATCTTTATGGAGGTAGATTGCTCCATCTTCCTTCTGCAGAGAAGCTGGGGGATTCAACTGCTGACCTTCTAGTTAGCAGCCAAATGCCTTACACACTACACCACCAGAGTTCCTTGACTGTAGAAAAGGAAACATTTATTCATGTGTTAGATGATGGGAGCATGGCATCATGTGATACAATCTAGGCTTTGAAGTCAGGCAAGCCAACCCCACAACCTGCTTCTAGCTCTGTGACCCTAGACATGGAAATCAAGCTCCTCATGACTCAGTTTCTTCATGTGACAAATGGGCACAAGTAGAGTGCTACCTCATAG
>NW_006927646.1:6270-6798 GCF_000298275.1 Orycteropus afer afer | reverse complement strand
ATAATTTAGGTAGATCTTGTGATTCTAGAAACTTGTCCATCTCTTCTAGATTCTCCTATCTATTGGTGTACAGTTTTTCATAATATTCTGTCAGTATCTTTTTTAGTTCAGTTGGTTCTGTTGTGATGACACCATTTTCGTTTACAATTCTTGTGATTTGGGTCTTCTCCTTTTCTTTTGTTTTGCCAATGGTTTATCGATTTTATTAATCTTTTTGAAGAACCAGCTCTTTGTTTTGTTGATTTTCTCTATTTTTTTGTTTTGTTTTGTTTTCTGTTTCATTTAGTTCTGCTCTGATCTTTATTATTTCCTTGCTTCTAGATACTGTAGGACTCTTTTGTTGTTCTATTTCTAGTTGTTGGAGTTGATAAGTTACAGTGTTGATTTTGTTTCTTTCCTCTTTTTTGATGTATGCATTTATTGCTATAAACTTCTCTGAGTACTGCTTTTGCTGTGTCCCATAGGTTTTGGTAGGATGTATCTTCATTCTCATTAGTTTCTAGGAATTTTTTTTTATTTCAGTTTTTA
>NW_006927646.1:0-5265 GCF_000298275.1 Orycteropus afer afer | reverse complement strand
TTATTCCCTCTGATAGGTTAGTTGCTGTTGTTGTGTGCTGCTTGAGTTCCTTGGTTTTTAAGGTAGAATGTTTTGTGGTCTTATTATGAGTATCTATTTCTGATTTTGTTTTAGAGTTGATGTCACATATCCTGGTTTTGCTGATCTCTGTCGTGGGTTCTCTATTGGTAGGACTTCCTTAAGCATTTCTTGTAGAGTTGGTCTAGTTTTCACAAAATCTCTTAATTTCTGTTTATCTGAGAATGCCTTGATTTCGTCCTCATATTTGATGGATAATTTGACTGGATATAGGATTCTTGGTTGGAAGATTTTTTCCTTCAGAGTTTTATATATGCCATCCCATTGCCTTCTTGCCTGCATGATTTCTGCTGAGTCATCGGAGCTCAGCCTAACTATTTGATTATTATAATTAATATTTCCTTTTTCCCAGGCAGCTCTCAAAATTTTTTCTTTGTGTTTGGTTTTGGAAAGTTTGATTATAATATGCCTCAGTGTTTTTCTTTTGGGATCTATCTTGTGTGGGGTTCTATGAGCTTCTTGGACAAATGTCTTTTCTTCCTTAATGATATGGGGAAAGTTTTCTGTTAGCAGGTCTTCCACAATTTTCTCAGTGGTCTTTTCCACCTCTTTTTGTTCTGGAATTCCAATGAGTCTTATATTGTTTCATTTCATGTCATCGCATATAATTCTTAGGCTCTCTTCATTTCTCTTAAATCTTTGTTCTGATTTTTCTTCATACAGCCTAGTGTTCAGGGATTTGCCTTCTAGTTGGGATATGCATTCTTCAGCCAGTTCTAATCTACTCTTTTGAGCTTCTACTGTGTTGTTTAGTTCTGTCATTTTGGTGCTCATGGTTTGCATTTCAATAGACATCTTCTGCATTTCTAACTGCTGTTTTTGTATGAGTTCTGATTGTGCATTAATCTTAATATTCTGTTCCTCAGTGATTTTCCTGAGTTCCTCCAGGGAACTGTCTGTGTTCTCCTTGTTTCTGTTTGGGGTTTCCGTAGGCTCTTGTATAGCTCTATAAACATGTCTTCTAAATTCCTTTTCAGATAATTCTATTGCCTCCTCTTGCTCTATGTATAAGGAGAACTTTGTTTGTGGTTTTGCTTCTAATGCCTTGTCCTGCTTTTTGTTTGTTTTGAAGTTGCCTGTTGTTTCCCAGACATTGTGAGGTTGTCTTTAACTGCTGGTTTCATGTTGATTTGTCTTGTCTTGGTTTTATGGTTTAATATTTTGAAAAGGTGAAGCTGGTGTATTTTATTTTATTATTGATTCAGGCATGCTGGGTCACTCTGCTGTTTTCTTTGTGATGGTAGAATCACTGTGTGGAATGTGGATATGGGTTTCTGTTTGTTGTAAAGAGGGTTTAGAGTTTGAACTGGGAGGTTTTATGGTAATTGGCTGAATATGGTTTCTTCTATTGAATGAGTGAAGTTATTGGCGGAGAAGGTGGGAGCAGAAGAAGAAAAGCCTGGTGTTGCTAGGGTCGGTTTCTAGGGCTTTGCGCAGGCCGTTATTGATGACGTACTGTTATTTACAAGCCCACAGCTCAATTTCAGGAAAGATTCCTGTTGTTAGGGAGTTGCCACTTTCCACCAGGCTCAGGCACACTCAAAGACCCTGCTTCTGAGGTCCCTCATTGCCAAAAAGCCAATCCAAGGCAAATTCCTGGGACCGCTGCAGATTCCTCTCTCTCCACCCTGTCTGCCCACCGTGCCAGCGCAATCTGCCCAGACTGCTAACGGCTTGGGAGTTTGTCCATGATACCACCCACTTGCAGTGCCAAAGATGTGCTCAGTTTCAGCTGCACTGGAGTCGGGAGAGTGCCTGCTGGTAATCTGTGGTCCCGATATCAGTGACAAAGACAAGTACAGACCTCTCAATGACTCCCAAGCTGACCCAAGCCCACTCAGTGACCCACTGAGGGGGGAGCAAGCTCACCCTCCTGGAGCACCAGTGAGCTCTCTGCTTGGGTTTCAGTGGTGCTATGTATGCCCGTTTGCACCTAGCCAACCCAAGTTACCAATAAAATCAGGTGCTGAAGGTAGATCTTTGGGGTGTTTGCTGGTGTTTGTTGGTGTGGTCACTGGTATGTTGACACAGGGTGTCTTCTTCCTTGGCCCATGGAGATCTCAGGTGGCCGCCCAAGTCTGCCAGTCAGTGACTGCCCCAGAGAAGTTTCCAATGGCCTTTCTTGGTTGTCCATCTGCCCTCCACCAGGTAGAAGTTCCCTTAATTGTTTTCCCTGTGCTTTTCCTCTAATTCCACTCTTCTGTATTTGGTGCACTCTGATTCAGTGAGCTGTTCAGAGCACCAAAATCCCTAATTCAAACTGCTGTGCTTAGTTTTTCAAGCACTAAGATGCTAGAGGGAAATAGTGTGGTGATTACTGATGAGACTCCATTTTGAATTGACCTTAATTCCTTTAATTCTCCCCAGCTAAGCCCCAGATCTCATGAACAGAAAGAAGCCATCCATACCCATAGACCCTGTCTGAATTCCTGATCCACGGAAACCATGAGCTTAAGACGGTTGTTACTTCACACAAATTGGAGTTTCTGATGGTGAAAAAGGTTAAGATGTTTGCTTCTAACTGAAAGACTGGAAGATTGAATCTACCCAGAGGTGCCCCAAAAGAAAGGCTTGGCTATCTACTTCCAAAAAATCAGTCACTGTTGTTAGGGAGTTGCCACTTTCCACCAGGCTCAGGCACACTCAAAGACCCCGCTTCTCAGGTCCCTCATTGCCAAAAAGCCAATCCAAGACAAATTCCTGGGACCGCACTCAGCCGCCAATTCCTCTCTCTCCACCCTGTCTGCCCACTGCACCAGCTCAGTTTTACTCTGGAGCACATAGGGTCTCCAAGAGTAGAGTCAACTTGGGACTTCTGGTAAGATGGAGGACTGAGCAGACAAGCTACACAGACCTTCTTCAACAAAGAAAACAAAAACTAATTGACAAAGATACAGAAGATAATCCTGGAGCCCAGAGCTTTGAAAGGAAGTATACAGAAGTGGATTAGGCACCAACTAGCAGAAAAACCTGAATGAAAACAGTGAGTACAGAGATGGTTGGAGATGTGGACTGTCAGCTACTCTGATGGAACCAACAGCCTGAATATGTCCAAGTGCTGTTGGGACCTGAGAATTGACCTAAAGATCAGCCCTGGTTGCCAAGGGCTGTATGCATGACTGCGCTGGTGGCCTATGACTAGCAAGGAAAACATCAAGGAGAGAGACAACCTAAGCTGTGGACCTACAGCTGTCTGGAGGGTGCAGCCATTTTGATTGTTTACAAGTGGTGGCCATTTTGGATATTTAAAGTGACTGAGGGCATATCCATTTTGAATGTTTATAAGCAGTGACCATTTGCATATTTAAAGTGACCAAGGGTATAGCCATTTTGAATGTTTATAAGTGGTAGCCATTTTGGATTTTAAAGTGACAGCATTCTTATCTGGATTCCAGGGACCTAAGAATAGTCTCCATTTGCCAAGGATGGCAGGGACATATGGGAGGCTAACAACGGGAAAGGAGACAGGTAGTGAGTGTATAAGTGCTGCCAACTAGCAAACAGAGGAGCACAGCACAGTACCCTACTTACGTAGATGTTGTTGTTGTGTTGTTGTTATGTGCCATCAAGTCGGACCCGACTCATAGCGACCCCTCCTTGGGTTTCCGAGGCAGTATCATTACGGAAGTAGATGGCCCCATCTTCCTTCCGAGGAGTGGCTGGTGGATTTGAACTGCCAACCTTCTGGTTAGCAGTCAAGTGCCTTAGCCACTATGCTACCAGAGCTCCCCTTATGTAGATAATATACAAATAAAACAAAAATAATGGGCAAGTCACTCCAATATATAATCACCAATTAAATATAAACACAAGAACATCACAATGCCTCAGAGACAACAAAGCATCACAGTCCACAAAAGAAGCAAGATAAAGCAGGAGAAACAAGGGAGCAGGATACAGACCCAAAACACATCCCTGAGGAGGACACAGCATGAGAACTCTCTGATAAGGAATTCAAAAGAATTATATTTAGGCATCTTCAACGAATTGAGAGAAAGATCAAGGAAAACACTGACAAAATTGAGGAAAACACAGAGAAAACCCTAGAACAATTTTGAAAGAAAATACAAGAACAAAATGACAAAATAAATAAAAAGTTAGAAATGATATAAAAGTCTACACACAGAAATCCAGAAGATTAATACTAAATTTTCAGAAATAGACAACACATTGAAAGAGCAAAGAAGTAGAACTGAATCGATGGAAGACAGAATTAGTGAGATTGAAGGCAAATACCTCAATACTTCTTTGGAAAGGGATCAATCACAAAAAAAATCAAAACAAAATGAAGAAAGCCTCAGGTTCATGTGGGATACCATCAAAAGGAATAATCTATATGTAATCAAATTCCAGAACAAGAAGAGACAAATAAAACCACAGAAAAAACTGTCAAAGATTTGTTGGAAGAGAATTTTCCTAGTATGACAAAAGATGAGAATATATCCATTCAAGAAGTCCAATGAATCCCAAACAAGATAGACCTCAAAAGAAAATCACCAAGACATATCATCTTCAAACTCACCAAAACCAAAGACAAAGAAAGAATCCTGAAAGCAGCACGGGAAAAATGAAAAGTTACCCACAAGGGGCGACCAGTAAGACTAAGCTTGAATTTCTCAGCAAAAACCATGCAGGCAAGGAGACAATGGGATGGTATATATAAAGCCCTAAAAGAGAAGTTTCCAACCAAGAATTATATACCCAGTAAAATTGTCCCTTACATATGATGATGAAATTAGGACATTTCCAGATAAGCAGAAATTAAGGGAATTTGTTAAAACCAGACCAACCTTACAAGAGATGCTAAAGGGAGTCCTTTGGACAGAGAAGCAACAACAGCAAACAATATCTGACCATTAACACACATGATGACATACCTCAGAAACCAACACAGCATAGAAGTATCCAAAGTAAATAAGCCTACAAGATTGTAAACAAGAAACCAGAGACATCAATTGACAAATGAGGAAAACTACAAACTAGATAGAGGGGAAAAATTGTATGTTGTTGTTGTTGTTGTTATGTACCATCGAGTAGGACCTGACTCATAGCAACCCCTCCTTGGGTTTCCAAGGCAGTATCACTATGGAAGTAGATTGTCCCATAAATGGCAGGGAAGCCAAGACAACTACAAGATAGAACAGACTGTTCTAAACTTGGGAAGAAAACTATAAATCACAAGGTAAC
>NW_006927645.1:4242-6661 GCF_000298275.1 Orycteropus afer afer | reverse complement strand
AGCTGTTGCATTGTGGTAAACTGTGGTCAATGATATGAGACAAAGTATATGTGAACTGCTGTATGGAAAGTGAATTTGCTCTGTAAATCTTCACTGAAATCACAATTAAAAAAATAAATAATTTTAAAAAATAGCAATAATAAACCCACTGCAGGTTAACATAAATGATACATCTTTTATGAAAAGAAAAAATATCCCAAATGAAAACAATTTAGTGATTGGTGTTGTTTTATGTTTTTTGCAAGTCTCTTTAATGCTTGAAGTAACAGGAAATAGCTGGATTTTCATGTCTGTTTCTACATTCATTCTTTGATACTATATATCATGTGGCCTCTGGAAAAAAAATCACTTTATACTCATATAATAATCAGAATCTAAAAGACAAATGAATGCTTAGTATCATTATTAAAATAATTTTGACCTTACAGACCTTTTCAAGCTATGTACCACATTTTGAAAATTGCTAATCTGAATGATGCTGATGTGAGAGAAGGTGGGAAGGTAGGAAAAGAAGGACGATGGAGGGGAGAATGCACTTAGCTACTTATCCTGTGTGGAAGAGGGAAACCCTAGATAGTTGAGAAATTTTATAATGTCAAGACATCAAAAGATGTATTGCATTGGGCAAATCTGTTGTAAAAGACCTCTTTCAAGTGCTGAAGAGCAAAGATATCTCCTTGAAGACTAAGATGAGCCTAACCCAAGCTATGGTATTTTCAATCTCCTCATCTGCATGTAAGAGCTGGACAATGAATAAGGAAGACCAAAGAAGAGTTGATGCTTTTGAGTTGTGGTATTGGTGAAGAATGCTGAAAGTACCATGGACTGCTAAAAGAACTAATAAATCTGTCTTGGATGAAGTACAGCCAGAATGCTCCTTGGAAGTGAGAATAGCCAGACTTTATCTCACCTTCTTTGGTCATGTTGTCAGAAGGGACCATTCTCTGGAGAAGGATATAATGCTTGGTAAAGTAGAGGGTCAATGAAAGAGGGGAAGGCCCTTAACAAGATGGATCGGCACAGTGGCTGCAGCAATTGGCTCAGGTATAGTAGGGATCATGTGGCTGGCACAGGACTGGGCAGCATTTTGTTCTGTTGTACATAATGTCACGCTGAGTCAGAGACAACTCAATGGCACATAACAACAACAACAACATAATGTCTTGGGGAAAATAAATATAAATATTAATAATTTAGTGTAATTAACTCAGGAATGAAAATATTTAGTCCAGAGAATGTATAATTTGATGCATCCAATGACAAATAGAATAGATGGATTCCATATATTTAAAAAGTACTTTTAAATTAAAAATCACAAAATAAGGCACACAAATGAATCATAATAAAACAGCACATTATAACAAACGTAAATGTGCTAAATTCACACACAAATAAAAAACTCTCAGATTGGGGTAAAAGCAAGCAAACAAACAAAATAAAGTTCAGCTATTTACTAAAATAAAAGGGAAGGAAAAAGATGTAGATATGAAAAAAGTTAAACATGGGAGGGAATTGGACTTCCAGTAAGATGGCAGAATAAGTAGACAAATTACACAGACCCTCTCAACAAATAAACAAGAAACCAATTGACACAGATAAGGAAGATAATTCTAGAGTCCTGAGCTTTAAAAGGAAGGATAAAGAAGTTAAATACCAACTAGTAGATGAACCTGAATGAAAACAGTGAATAAGGAGACAAAGGCAGCTGCAGACTGTTGGCTAACCTGATAGTGTGGACAGTTTGAATATTTACAAGTGGCATTAGGATCAAGGCAGCAACCTAAGAATCAGGCCTTCTCTCCAATGACATCATGGACAACATCACTGGTGGGTGACCACTAGAAAAGAAAACAGCAAATAAGGAGACAAGCAGCTGTGGACTTTTGGCTGTCCTGAGAACACAGACACTTTGAATATTTGCAAGTTGTGGGACCATTTTGGACATTTGTGAGCAGTGTTCTGATGCCAGCATTCTGATACCAGTGACCTAAGAATAGGCTCCACTTGCTGAGGACAGCACAGGTAACTTCAATGGAGGGTGATAACTGGAAAGTGCGGTATTTCCCTTGTTACTCTTATACTCCACATCCTCTTAGTGAATAGAAGTGTGGCCATCCTCCACCTCCACCCACCTTCTGGACCCGCAGGAATTCCATCCCAGTCTACATGCCCTGACAGAGCCTGGGTGTGTTGTCCCAACCCCCAGTTTTGTTTTTGTTTGTTTTTAATTTTTCCCCTTTTTTTCTTTCTTTATCCATTCCCAGGTCTTTCTTTTCTTTCCTTCTTTCTTTATTCCTTCCTTCTGTCTCCCTCTTTCTTTCTTTCTTCCTTCTTCCCTGAATTTCCTGATTTCCATCTTTTTTATTTCTATTTGTTCTTCCCATCCCTTGTTTTTCTTTTTGCAGTTTTCTCATTTTTC
>NW_006927645.1:1524-3937 GCF_000298275.1 Orycteropus afer afer | reverse complement strand
AGGGCCACCACTTCCTTCTGCACCAACTGACCAACAATAAACGATGGCCTACACCAGTCCAACTCACCCTTAGCTGTTCATCATAAACAACTAACAGAGATTTGTGCACACAATCTCATTCTCTATCACACCCACCAGGAGACAGGTGGTGAGTACCTAAGTGCTGTGAACTAGCTAACAGAGGAGCACAGAACCCTGCTTACTCAGATGTATCAAAACAGAACAAAAGGAGAAAAAATCTTGGGTGAGTCATAACAACATACAATCACCAATTAAATATAAGTATGACATCACAATGTGTCAGAGACAACAGTCCATCACAGTCCACACAAAGAAGCAAGATAAAGTACTAGAAACAAGGGACCATGATACAGACCCAGAAAACATCCTTGGGGAAGCAACAGCATTGGAACACCCTGATAAGAAATTCAAAAGAATTATGTTTAGTTTCCTTCAAGGAATTGTGAGACAGATAAAAGAAAACATTGATAAAGTTAAGGAAAACACAAAGGAAAAATCTAGAGCAATTTGTGAAAAGCAATACAAGAACAAACTGACAAAAGAAATACAAAATTAGAAATGATACAAAATCTACAAATACAAATCCAGAAGATGAATACTAAAATTTCAGAACTATATTGAACAGGCATAGTAGAATAGAATCAATGGAAGACAGAATTAGTGAGATTGAAGACAAATACCTCAATACTACCTTGTTAAGGAATCAATCAGATAAAAGATCAAAACAAAATAAACAAAGGCTAAGATTCATGTAGGATAGCATCAAGAGGAATAACCTATGTGTAACTGGAATTCCAGAACAGGAAGAGACAAATAAAACCACACAGAAAATTGTCAAAGATTTCTACAAAGAGAATTTCCCTAATATGATGAAAGATGAGAATATATCCATTCAGGAAGTTCAATGAACCCCAAACATGATAGACTCCAAAAGAAAATCACCAAGGCATATCATAATCAAACTCACCAAACCAAAGACAAATAAAGAATCTTGAAAGCAACATGGGGAAAATGAAAAGCTATCTACAAAGGGCAACCAATAAGACTGAGCTCTGATTTCTCAGCAGATACCATGCAGGTGAGAAAGCAAAGGGAAGATATATAAAACCCTGAAGAAAAAATTTCCAACCAAGAATTATATACCCAACAAAATTGTCCCTCAAATATGAGAGTGAAATTAGGACATTTCCAGATAAGCAGAAATTAAGGGAATTTGTTAAAACTAGATCAACCTTACAAGAGATGCTAATGGGAGTCCTTTTGACGGAGACTCAACAACATCAAACAATAACCATAGATTAATGCACATGAGGACATAAGCCCAAAACCAACCCAGTTATAGAAGTATCCAAAGTAAAATAAGCTTATAAGTTTGTAAACAGGGAACCAGGAGCATCAACTGTTAAATGAGGACAACTACAAACAAAAAAAAAGGGAAAAATAGTGTAGTTACAGAACTTCTAAATAGTGAAGAGGTCAAGACAATTGCAAGATAGAACAGATTGTTCTAAACTTGGGAAGAAAATTATAAGTCACCAGGCAACCTCAAAGAAAAATAATAAACCTTTACATTAAAATAAAAAAGAGGACAAGGACAAATATTTAGAAAATACTGAAACAATAGCAATGAAGGAAAGATAATATGAATCATAAACAAAATGGACACAACACAGAAAATTTATGGAACAAAGAAATCAGCAACACCATGAAAAAACACATAACCAAATGATAACAACAAATTCATACTTGTCGATAATTAAACTGAATGTAAATGAATTAAATGCACCACTCAAGAGATAGAGAGTTGCACACTAGATAAGAAAACATGAACCATAAATATGCTGTCTATAAGAGACACACCTTAGAGACAAAGACCAAAATAGACTAAAAATCAAAGGTTGAAAAAAGATATAGCAAGTAAATGGCAACCAAAAGAAAGCAGGAGTAGCAATATGAATTTCTAATAAAATAAACTTTAAGACAAAAACTGCCATAAGAGACAAGGAAGGACATATAATGATCAAAAGATCAATTGAAGAAAAGGACATAACCATAATAAATATCTATGCACCCAATGAAAGAGCCCCAAAATACACAAATAAGACTTAAACAGAATTGAAAAGACAAATAGATGACTTCACAGTAATAGTAGGAAACTTTAATACACCACTTTCAATGAAAGATAGAACAATTGGAAAAACTCAACAAAAATGCAGAAGAATTAAACAATGCAATCAACCAACTTGACCTTATAGACATCTAGAGAGCACTTCACCCAACAACAGCACAATATACATTATTTTCCAGTGTACATGGAACATTCTCCATGATAGATCATATGTTAGGCCACAAAGCAAGCCTCAATAAATTTAAAAATTTGAAATACTGCAAA
>NW_006927645.1:0-1208 GCF_000298275.1 Orycteropus afer afer | reverse complement strand
AAAAGAAATTTAAAAACATTCTTTGAATCAAATGAGAATGAAAACACAAAATATCAGAATCTTTGGGACACAGAAAAAGCAGTGATGAGAGAGAAATTTATATCAATAAGTGCACACATCAAAAAAGAAGACCAAAAATCAGCACTTTAAACCAACATCTCCAACAATTAGAAAAAGAGCAGCAGAAATAGCATACACTTGCCACAAGAAAAAAAAAATAATAAAGATTTGAGCAGAAATAAATGAAACAGAAAATAGAATGACAATAACTCAAACTCACTACTATCGAGTCAGATCCGACTCACAGCAACCCTTCCTTGGGTTTCTTAGGCTGTATCACTACAGTAGATTGCCCAATGTTTCTTCCGAGGAGTGGCTGGAGGGTTTGAACCGTCAGCCTTCTGGTTAACAGTCAAATGCCTTAGGCACCACACCACCAGAACTCCCAGACAATAGAAAAAATTTAAAAGACTAGAAGTTGGTTTTTTGAAAAGATTAATAAAATCAATAAGCCACTGGCAAAGTAATAAAGGAAAAGAAGGAGAGAATACAAATAACACGAGTAAGAAATAAAATGGGTGATGTCACAACAGAACTAACTGAAATAAAAAGGATGATGTAAGGATACGACTTTGAAATATATCCTTACATCATCCTTTTTATTTGTATTCCCTCCCCCTTTTCCTTTGTTAAGTTTGCCAGTGGCTTGTCAAGTTCAAACTTTTTGTGGCTCCAGAGACTTGTACTCATAAGTACTGTGGCTGAAATTCAATGTCACCAAGAATCTTACTGAAACAGCTCTTCTCAAGACTCTTCCAGAGTTTGTTTCTTTTTGTTCCCTCCTCAATCCAAGTCTTTCTCCCTATATTGCTTCCTCTTTCCTGAGCCTGCATTTGTTCCTACTACTTATAGGAGTAAGTAATACTTATAGGAGTAAGCGGGTTGGTGCTTACTCACTGATCTGCACTGAACACTCCTTTGTTACCCTCCTGAGAGGGACTGGGTCTCCAGGAGCAAGGTAAGCATGGGCGTAGCACAGAGTAGCAGGCCGGAAGAGCAGGAGAAATGGGTAAAACCCAGTCACTAGTGCTCAGAGGGCTCCCTTGTTACCCTGCCAAGAGGGACCGGGTCTCCGGGAGCAAGGTAAGCACAGGCGGGCTGGTGCTTACTCACTGATCTGCACTGAACACTTTCCCTTGTTACCCTCC
>NW_006927644.1:13545-14058 GCF_000298275.1 Orycteropus afer afer | reverse complement strand
TCTCTTGCTGCTTGCCCTTCCTCTCCCCTTTTTGTCCAGCATCTAGTCAAACTAGACTCCTTATAAATCTACAGGGTACCTCCCAACCTCTACCTCTGCATATGTTTCTTCCCTCTCTCTGGCGTAGTTTTTACTTGTCCTTCAGTTATCAACTTACATATCATCTCCACCCAAAAGCCCATAATATTGACATAAAGCTAGGATAGATGTCCCCCCATGTGTTCCCTTAGAGCCCTCTTTCCATCTCTACCATGGTATATATTTCTGTATGAAATTGCCTGTTCACTTGGCTTTGCTTCTCAGGTGGTTGCATACAATTGTTGAGAGGCAAGCTATGTTATTTACATTTTGTAATTCCAGTGCTTTTCATAGTAACTTCCGCATACCTAATGATTGAATAAATGAATGAAGAATAAGAAAATCAGAAGCCCTGACATTTAACCACAATGACAATTAATTCATTATGCAAATATGGCCAATTATCTTTCATGGTAATCTCATTTTGTACTATAG
>NW_006927644.1:12068-12668 GCF_000298275.1 Orycteropus afer afer | reverse complement strand
TTGAGAATTCACATTGATGGAAAGATCTCATGGCTACTCAACCTCCTACAATACCAACCCCTGTAGCACAACATAGAAAAGGGATTACTCCTGACCGGAAGAAACCTTGACCTAAGTGGCTGCCTCCTACAGTTAATCCTCCTCCTAATGTAGCTTATAGAATTAATGGTAGACTTTGATATCCTCCTCGGGGAGGGGAGCTTAAACCTTCCTGATGGCCTGCCCTTCCTCTTCCATATACCTTTACATAGAAGGTAAAATAATGGTGTGGGTAGATGGAGAAAGAGTTCCTTTGAACTCTATCCCTTTCTTAGAGAGATTAAAACTATCAGGGCCTAGGTGTAAAACTACTGCACAGAGAAATACTCTAATCAAGCTATGGAACAGTTACTTTAAGAAATTAGAAGGCCACAAGTATATGTTGATGGTCTATGTAGACCACCCCAGGCTGGTGGTAATTCAGAGAATGGTGTCAACCACAAGGTTGAGTCACACATTCTGGCCCCATGTTGTTTTCTTCACCCTGACCATTTCCTCATGCTTTAGTTAACCCCATTGTCTAGCACATTTTAATCATATCATGTTAGTGATAGAAAGGTA
>NW_006927644.1:11200-11968 GCF_000298275.1 Orycteropus afer afer | reverse complement strand
ATTTGTATTATGCCTACATTTTTGTAATTAAACCCATTATACTATTTTAAAATTTACTTTAGGAACTCACATCCCAATCTGAAATTTTTTGAATGTTATTTGCATATAATAAGGAGCACTTGTGGTGTAGTGTTTAACACATTTACCTGCTAACCAAAAAGTTCAGTTTGAACCCACCAGACACCCTGAGGGAAAAAGATGAGACAGTCTGCCTTCCTAAAGATTTGCAACCTTGTAAACCTTATGGGGCAGTTCTGCTCAGACCTATAGGGTCAGTGTGCATCCGGATCAAACTGATGGCAGGGGGCTTTTGGTTTGCATATGTCAACTACACTCTTCATTTTCTACCTGGAATGTATTTCTGCAAGATATCTTTGCTTTCCTTTTAGTAGTATTCTTCCCTTCAGCACTCAAAGATTTTAGTGTCTAAACATTCATTTGTATCATTTTTTAACATAAAAAAATAAGCTTCATTTACTTCTATTTCCTTTCTGCCTCCTTTTTTAATCTATAAAATATAATTTTTAAGGAAGCAGATCACCAGATCATTCTCCTCTAGGTTCAGAACTACAGCCAGCCTCCCAGCTAGCAGTTGAGTGCTTAACCGGTGTGCTACCAGGCCAAAGCCATCGTACGGAGCAGTTCTACTCTGTAACACATGAGGCTGCCTTGAGTCAGGGGCCAAATTGACAGTAACCAGGAACAACAACGTTGTTCTAATTAAAATTTCTGTATGATGACAATGAGAAGTTGCAAATGAGGTAGAAA
>NW_006927644.1:3097-4233 GCF_000298275.1 Orycteropus afer afer | reverse complement strand
CTATAATGTAACAGCTCTCTTCCCACTTCCTCTCTGTGGGTTACCTTTTCCCTGAATCCTTCTTCCTTATACATTCCTGCCCTCTGAGCTCTCTCCTCCTGCAAATGCTGCCCTTCTGATCTCCAGTGGTTGATTGTTCTATGTCTACTTTTTTTTTTTCCTTGATCTTCCTATTATTGATTCCTAACTTTTTAACATTACGATGTGAGAAGATGATTTGTAGTATTTCAGTGTCTTTGATTTTATTGAGGCTTGCTTTGTGGCCTTACATATGATGTATCTTGGAGAATATTCCTTATATACTGGAAAAAAATGTATATTGTGCTGTTGTTGAGTGTAATGCTCTGTAGATCTCTGTAAGGTCCATTTGGTTGATCATATTGGTTAGCTCGTCAGTGTGTTTGTTGAGTTTCTTTCTAGTTCCCTCTTTCATTGAAAGTGGTATATTAAAGTCTCCTCCCATTATTGTGGAGTTACCTATTTGCCTTTTCAGTCTTTTTGGTCTAATTTATTCTTTTTACTTGGGTTTGTAGATATTTACTATGGTTAAGTCCTCTTGTTCAGTTGACCCTTTAATCATTACATAATGTCCTTCCTTGTCTCTTCAGGTACTTTTTATCTTAAAGTCTGTTTTAACAGAAAGCAATATTGCCATTCTTGCTCTCTGTTGATAGGCATTTACTTGATATATTTTCTTCCCACCCTTTGATTTGTTTGTCTATTTTTATCTTTGTGTCTAAATTGAGTCTCTTGTAGAGAGCATATTGATGGGGCATGTTTTCTTATCCAGTCTGCAACTCTGTCTGTTGATTGGTGCATTTAATCCATTTACAGTCAGTGTAGTTATCAACAACTATGAATTTATTGCTGTCATTTTGTTATATTTTTTGTGGTGCTGCTGATTTCTCTGTTCCATGTAATTGACTGTTCTGAGATCTTTTGGTTTATGCATTTAGTTATCATTTACTTTGTTGCTGCTGTTTTAGTATTGGTAACTATTTGTGCCTTTTCTCTTTATTATTTTGATGAGAAAGTTAATTAATTTTCTTTGAGGTTACCCTGTGATTTAACATTTTCTTCCAAAACTTAGAACTATCTGTTCTATTCTACAGTCATCTTGACTTCTTCTGCATTTG
>NW_006927644.1:1325-2423 GCF_000298275.1 Orycteropus afer afer | reverse complement strand
CGACTTGATGGCACATAACAAGGACAACAACAACATACCCTTATAAGAAAGATTTAACTAATAGTACTTAGATTGGGATGCTTGTAATAGATGTTGAAATAGTCCCATGCCTTTCATAATTATGTTGGTAAATCTAACTATAAATATACTGAAATGTTTCAATATCTGGCCCTAATTTATGAAAAGAAAATGTTACTATTACATAGTTACCAAAAAGGATTGGTTGATTTTCAACCATTTCAGGAGGTAGCATATGATTAAGAACCAATAGTACTGAAGGAAGAAATCCAAGATCCATTGAAGACACTGGCAAAAACAAAAAACAAAAAAAAACACAAGAGTCCATGAATTGACAGAATGGGAAATGAGATCTTTCAATACATGGGTGCAACACTAGAAGTGTTCACCTATCTGTGGCAAGAAATTGGAATGACATCTGCCTTGGCATCCAACTGGAAGAGATCCATGTTTCTGCTCATTCAAAAGAAAGTTGATCCAACAGGATAGGGAAATTATCAAACCGTGTGTTAATATTTTAATTTAAATTTGGCTGAAGATATTAAAAAACCTATGCAGCAGTATATTGACAGGGTGTTGCCAGAAATTCAAGCCTGATTCAGAAGAGGATGTGGGATGGGGAATATCTTTGTTGATGTCAGATGGATCTTGGCAGAAAGCAGAGAAAAGCAGAGATATGTTTACCTGTTTCTTATTGCCTGTTTAAAGGCATTCCATAGTGTGGATCATGCCAAATTATAGATAACATTTCACAGTGTGGGAATTCCAGAACATTCATTGTATTCATGCAGAACCTGTACATAGAGCAAGAGGCTATTATTTGAACAGAACAAAGGGATATTTACCGTCACCAAATTCACTGCCACCATATTGTTTCCAATATGTCCTTGTAGGACAGAGTAGAATTGCCTTATATGGTTCCCATGTTTGTAAATTATTATTCAAGCAGACTGTCTCATCTTTCTACACTGGAGCAGCTGGTGGGTTTGAACCACTGAACTTTTGGATAGTAGCCAAATGCCTTGACCACAGTGCCATCAGATCTCCTATGGAATACTATGTGGTTTAAAATCAGGAAAG
>NW_006927644.1:0-1225 GCF_000298275.1 Orycteropus afer afer | reverse complement strand
TGAGCCTATGGTGCCTATGGTGTTGTAAATTACTTAGTGTGGCTTTTCTAGCCATAAATCTTTGTAAACTCTCTGGTGGAATTTGCTGTGAGCAATTGAGGAGCTCCTGATTGTAAAAGTTATCCAGCAGTGGTATTTCTGGGAGGTCCCTGCTCTCTCTCAGGTGCTTAGAATTCTGATGTTAGGTTTAGTTAGTTTAACCACACTGCCAGACTCAAATGGCTGCCTAGAGGCAGAAAAGTCTCTCTCTGACTGCTGGTTGAGCAAGATGTGCTTCTGAAAGAGACAGGTGCTCCTGAAAGAGACACATACTTCTGGGAAAGAGATGCAAGGGACATGCATTGCTGAGTGAGACACTGAGGGACACTCATTGTTGGGATAGAGACTGTGAGAGACTGTTAGGATAGAGACTGTGGGCTGGGAGAAAGACTGAGCATTTTTCCTGAACTTGAATTGTAGCCTGGTGCTTTCCTAATAAACCCCATCATCTGTGAGTTCTGTGTGGCCACTGCAGTGAATTATTGAACCCAGGAGAGAGGTGGTGGGTGCTTTGGGAGGAACAGTTGTTGAAAGGGCTGGAGGGAGGCAGCATGTCTGGCCTTCCAGTAATAGGCCTTGGGTTATTGAGAGTGATTCTGTCTTCCTCTTGTGGAGTTAGAGGAGGTCAGAATATGTGGCCTCCTTGTCTTTTTTTTAGCACCTGATCTCAGATGCATTCCTGATGATTCAGATGCTGCCTAGGAGCAGGAATCCTGGACCCAAAAAAGTTCCAGCCAGTCCAAAGGATGATTGGGGAAAGCCACTTGATTGCAGAGGGGGTTCCAGCTTGCTCAAAAAGCAGCTCTGGGTAGTGTAACCAGTCCCAGTCAGAATTCCTACTGTCTCTAAAGGTAACAGGGAACATGATCCTGTTCCCAGAAAAAAAATGTCCCTACCATCCTCAAAAGTGGCTTGGGTGTAGGGTACCTAGTCTCAGAAAAAAAAATTCCCATTGGCCCATAGTGTGGCTTGGAACTGAGCACCTAATGCTGGGACTATTTCTGTCTGGCCAGAAAGCAGCTGTTGGCAGGGTGCTAGGACAAGAATTGAATTCCTGCTTGTTCAGAAAGTGGATGAGTGTGGGGGATAGCCACACCTCCATTCACAGAGAAGGTGTGGCGTACAAAGGGAACAAAATGAAATATTGTACTGTTCTAGTCATCAGCCACCACTGTGGTTGCCCATG
>NW_006927643.1:2950-6959 GCF_000298275.1 Orycteropus afer afer | reverse complement strand
TTTTTTTTTTTTTCTTTTAGGGTTTTATGTATACCACCCCATTGTCTTCTTGCCTGCATGGTTTCTGACAAGAAATTGGAGCTTAGTCTTATTGGTTTCCCTTTGTAGATAACTTCATTTTTCCCATGCTGCTTTCAGGATTCTTTCTTTGTCTTTGGTTTTGGTGAGTTTGATGATGATATGTCTTGGTGATTTTCCTTTGGGGTATGTACTGTTTGGAGTTCGTTGGACTTCCTGTATGGATATATTCACATCTTTCATCATATCAGGGAAATCTTCTTCCAACAAATCTTGGATAATTTTCTTAGTGGTTTTTATTTTTCTCTTCCTGTTCTGGAATTCTGATTACATGTAAGTTATTCCTTTTGATGGTATCCCACATGAACCTTAGTCTTTGTTCATTTTGTTTTGATCTTTTTTCTGATTGATCCCTTTCCAAAGTATTGAGGTATTTGTCTTCAATCTCACTAATTTTGTCTTCCATTGATTCATTTCTACTCCTTTGCCCATTCAATGTGTTATCTATTTCTGAGAGATTAGTATTAATCTTCTGGATTTCTGTCTGTAAATTTTGTATCATTTAATTTTTCATTTATTTTGTCATTTTGTTCTTGTATTGTCTTCTGAAATTGTTCTAGGGCTTCCTCTATGTTTTCCTTAATTTTGTTAGTGTTTTCCTTGATCTGTCTCTCAATCCATTGAAGGTACTTACGTATAACTCTTTTGAATTCCTTATCAGGGAGTTCCAATGCTGCTTCTTTCTGAGGGATGTGTACTGGATTAAACACCAACTAGTAGAAGAACCTGGATGAAAACTGTCCAGTCCCTTGTTTTTCCTGCTTTATCTTACTTGTTTGTGTGGACTGTGATGATCTTGTCTCTGAGACATTGTGACATTTTTATGTTTATATTTAGTTGGTGATTGTATGCTGGAGTGATTCACCTAAGATTTTCATTTTTTTGTTTTATGTGGATGTATCTGAATAAGGAAGGTACTGTGCTCCTCTATTTGCTAGTTCCCAGCACTGATGCACTCACCACCTGTCTCCTTTTGTCAGCCTCTCATATGCCTGTGCTGTCTTTATCAAGAGGAGCCTATTCTTAGGTCCCTGAAATTTGAACAAGAATGCTGTCACTTTAAATATCCAAAATGGCCACCACTTGTAAACATTCAAAATGGTTTTGCCCTCTGGCCCACCGAAAGTCCACAACTCAGTTTGTCTCCTTTGCTGGTTCCCTTTTCAGTAGTCAGCTCCTTGTCCAGTAGTCCATGCAGCCCTTGGTAAGCAGGGCCGATTTTTAAGTTAATTCTCAGGTCCTAACACCACTTGGAAATATTCAGGCTGTCCGTGCCATCAGGACAGCTGACAGTCTGTAGCTCCATTTGTCTCCTTACTCACAGTTTTCATCCAGGTTCTTGTACTAGTTGATGTTTAATCCAGTTCTGTACCCTTCCTTTCAAAGCTCAGGGGTCCAGGATTATCTTTTGTATCTGTTTCTTTTTTCTTTGGCTACAAGACAGTCTGTGTAGTTTGTCTGCCTGTTCTACCATCTTACTAGAACGCCTCCATTTTTGTTTTCTTTATGTTGGAGTGTAATTGATACTGAAAACTGTAGTCTTTGATCTTCATTAGTAAGTGCTTCAAGTCATCTTCACATTCAGTAAGCAAAGTTGTGTCATCTTCATATTGCAGGTTGTTAATGAGTCATCCTCCAATCCTGATGCCACATTCTTTTTTTTTTTTTCCTGTGGTTTACAGAGCAGAGTTTGTTTTACATTCGACGTTACGTGTACATTTAGTTTCACTCCTCATTTACCATCCTCAACCCTAACCCAGTCTCCACCCCTCCCTGCCCAGTAACACCCCCGTGCCCCTCATATTTATGCATTCTTGTGTGTCATATCCTCTGTGTGAATGTTGCCCCTCTGGTGCCATGTGGTTGATTGCTCCAAGGGATGCATTTCCATAGAGTATGTGGGTGCATCACCCTGGGTTGAGTGGTCTGTGTGTACATTTTGTTTGCTATTGGGCTGAAAGCTAGCCCCTGGGAGTGAGTTTTATTCCAGGCTTAGAATGTATCCCAGGGCCATAGTATTGGTGGTCTCACCAGACTCCATCCAACCAGAATTCTGGTCATTATTTAGTTTTTAGATTTTTTTCTGTGTTTTTCCTCCCACTCTATCCAGGATCTCCAGATTTGATCCTTTCCTGAGTGGTTGGCATTGGTAGCCAGCCCTCATCTAGTTCTTCTGGTCTTGAGGGCCATCATGTCTTAGGGCTGATTGCTTCCAAATGCCCTTGGATTTTTGCACTCTTTTTCATTTCTGAAGATAGGAGACCATTAGCTACATCTTAGATGGCTGCTTGAAAGCTTTTGACACCAGTTGCTACTCACCAATGTAGGATGAGGAACAAGACTTCTACGTATTTTGTTGTGCCAATTGAGTCTGGTGTCCCCCAGTACTATGGTCCTCAGTCGGTAGATCCGTTGGATCTCTCTCCCACAGTGTCTGGGCATCTGTGAGGGATTACTCTTATGTCTATCTTCTGTGGTTTCTGTAAGGATTGTGGGTATTTTGTGTCCCTAGTATCTGTGCAAGTTTAGCCTCTGCTGAATCTATCCTTGGTCTAGACTATACTCCTGGTCACTGACCCCGATCTGATCTTCTCAGATGTTTATATGTTTATCTGTAGCCTGGTGTTTGGTGTTAATGGTAATGCAGTATTGTGGATATATCGGTTGGTATTAGCATCTGTTGTCTATGTCTTATGTGCACAATTTGGTGTCCTCCCTTTTCCTAATGTTATCATGGTAGTCACAGACTCTTTATATACCATCCTTCCCCTTACCCATGTCAGCGTGTAGCCCCCAACTAGCCTGAACTTAATCCCCCCCTTCCCTCCCTACCCCAGTAACCTACAAAGTGAATTCCCTTTTTTAAGCAAATCCTTCATTGTCTTTTTACAGTAATGGACTCATACAGTATTTGTCCTTCTGTGATTGACTTATTTCACTCAGCATAATGTCCCCCAGGCTCATCCACATCGTGAGATGATTCACGTATCCTTCGTTGTTCTTTAATGTAGCATAGTATTCCATTGTGTGAATATACCATAATTTGGTTATCCATTCATCCAATGATGGGCATTTTGGTAGTTTCCATCTCTTTGCTATAGTGATTTGTGCTTCAATGAACATAGGTGTGCATATGTCTGTTCATGCACTGCCTCTCACCTCCTTAGGATATATTCCTAGTAATGGAATTGCTGGGTCAGATGGTATTTCTATTTTCAGCCACAATAATTGTACCATTTTACAATCCCATCAGCAGTGCACAAGAGTTCCAATCTCTCCACAACTTCACCAACATTTGTTATTTTCTGTCCTGTTGAACTTTGCTATTATTGCTGGGTTGAGATGGTATCTCACCACTGTTTTCATTTGCATCTCTTCCGTAGTGATACTGCCTTGGAAACCCAAGGAGGGGTCACTATGAGTTGGGTCCGACTTGAAGGTACATAACAACAACAACATCAAATGACTAAAGATTGCGAGCAATTGCTCATGTGTTGGACACCAGCATATCGTCTTTAGTGAAGTGCCTGTTCAAGTCTTTTGCCCATTTTTGAATTGGGTTGTTTGTCTTTTTGGTGTTCAGGTGTTGAAGTTTTCTATAGGTTTTGGAGATTAGTGCTTTGTCAGATATATCATAGGCAAATATTTTCTCCCAAACTGTAGGTTCTCTTTCTACCCTTTTGACAAAGTCTTTCAATGGGCATAAGAACTTAATTTTTGAAAGGTCCCAGTCATCTAGCTTCTCTTCTACCTCCTGTGCATTCTGGGTTATATTTGATAGTCTATTTATGCCATGAATTAGGGCTCCTAGATTTGCTCCTATTTTATCTTTGGTGAATTTTATAGTTTTGGGTTTTACATTTAAGTCTTTGATCCAGCTTGAGTTTGTTTTTGTGTATGGGGTGAGGTATGGGTCTTGTTTCATTTTTCT
>NW_006927643.1:0-715 GCF_000298275.1 Orycteropus afer afer | reverse complement strand
GCTGGCGCGGGATCGGGCAGTGTTTCATTCTGCTGTGCATGGGGTCGCTATGAGTCGGAAACGACTCGACGGCACTTAACAACAACAACAACAAATGGGTAGAAAAGCCACACAAAGTAATTTACTATACCATAGGGAGTATTCCATTTTTCTATGTTCTGGAATAGCTTAAGTCATATAGGTGTCAACTCTTCTGTGAATATTTGGTAAAATTCTCCAGTGAAGCCATCAGGGCCAGGACTTTTCTTTGTGGAGAGTATTTTTTATGACCTGTTCAATTTCTTCTTTTGTTATGGGTCTGTTCAAGTATTCTATCTCTGAGTGAGATAGTTTAGGTAGGTCTTGTGATTCTAGAAACTTATCCATCTCTTCTAGGTTCTCAAATCTGTTGGAGTACAGTTTTTCATAATATTCTGTCAAAACTCAAAAACTCACTACCATTGAGTCGGATCCGACTCATAGTGAACCCTCCTTGGGTTTCTGAGGCAGTATCACTATGGAAGTAGATTGCCCAGCCTTCCAAGGAGTGGCTGGTGGGTTTGAACCTCCAGCCTTCTGGTTAGCAGTCAAATGCTTTAGGCACTATGTTAGCAGAGCTCTCCAATATTCTCTCTGTATCTTTTTTATTTCAGTTAGTTCTGTTGTGATCACACTGTTTTCATTTACTATTCTTGTGATTTGCATCTTTCTTTCTTTTCTTTTGTTAGATTTGCCA
>NW_006927642.1:6298-6903 GCF_000298275.1 Orycteropus afer afer | reverse complement strand
AGTATTCCATTTTGTGGATATACCATAATTTGGTTATCCACTCATCCATTGATGGGCACTTTTGTTGTTTCCATCTCTTTGCTATGGTGAATTGTGCTGCAATGAACATAGGTGTACATGTTTGTTTGTGTGCTATCTCTTACCTCTTTAGGATATATTCCTAGTAATGGTATTGCTGGGTCAATTGGTACTTCTATTTTCAGTTTTTTAGGAAACACCATACCATTTGTCACAATCGTTGTACCATTTATAATCCCACCAGCGGTGCACAAGAGTTCCAGTCTCTCCACAACCCCACCAGCATTTGTTGCTATCTGATATGTTGAACTTTGCTATTATTGCTGGGGTGAGATGATATCTCATTGTTGTTTTGATTTGCATCCCTCTAATGTTTAATGATTGTGAGCAATTCCTCATGTGTTTGTTGGCTGCTTGTATATCTTCTTTGGTAAAGTGTCTGTTCAAGTCTTTTGCCCATTTGTGAATTGGGTTATTTCTCTTTTTGGTGTAGAGGTATTGAAGTTTTCTATAGATTTTGGAGATAAGTCCTTTGTCAGATATGTCATAGGCAAATATTTTCTCCCAATCTGTAGGTTCTCTTTTTA
>NW_006927642.1:2254-3643 GCF_000298275.1 Orycteropus afer afer | reverse complement strand
GCTTCACTTGCTGATTTCTTAAAGTGTAAATGAAGGGGTTCAACAAGGGGGTAATTGAAGTAATGAGCACAGCTATTGCTTTGTTGAAAGCACCTACTTCTTTTGCAGAGGGATTAATGTACATGAACATGCAGCTACCATACGAGAGGGAGATGACAATCATGTGGGAGGAGCAAGAGGAAAAAGCCTTTTTCCTTTGCTGGGCAGAAGGGATCCTCAGAATGGTCCTGATAATGTATGTGTAAGAAAGTATCACAAGCACCAGAGTAACCACCAGAGTCACAACTGCCAAGAGGATGACCATCAGTTCTAGGAAACTTGTGTCTGAACAGGCAAGTTCCATGAGGTGTCCATAGTCACAGTAATAGTGATTCAGAACATTGGAGACACAGAAATCCACCTGGCTCATAAGTATGATTGGCAGTAAGATAGCCAGGAATCCCCCCAGCCAAGAGAAGAACACTAGCTGTATACAGACTCTGCTGCTCATGATGGTCAGGTAATGCAGGGGCTTGCAGATGGCCACATAGCGGTCATAGGACATAGAGGCCAGGAAGTAAAACTCTGTTGCCCCAAGGAATATAGCAAAAAAATATTGATTCAAGCAGCCAGCAAAGCTGATGACCTTATTTCCTGTTAACATACTGGTCAGAAATCTAGGAATAAAAATAGAGGTGAAGGAAATTTCTAAGAAGGAGAAATTCCAGAGGAAAAAATACATGGGAGTCTGGAGGTGGGGGTCTAGCAAGGTGAGGGTGATGATGGTCATATTTCCTAAGACACTTAGCATGTAGGTGAGGAACAAAAAGATGAATATCAGCACCTGGAGTTCAGATTTATTTGTGAGGCCCAGTAGGATAAACTCAGTAAATGTTGTCCAGTTTTTCATTGTTGATCTTCAGTAAATCTAAAGAGAGAAAGTGAGATCAGTGATGAAAACTAAAAAGTTTCTCAGAGTAGGAGAGATAAAGCTGATTGTAACCACCAGAATAAGTTCTTAATATTAATGTCCATCTAATTGGCTAAAATCAGTGTCCTGTTGGATTGAGCTTGACTCCTTGGAAGCCGCAGGTCTTCTGTGCAAGTGACCTTATTCCTAAAGTTTTTATAATTACTCCAGTTGACATATTGCTGGGCACTTAATAAAACATTTTAGACCTGTAGTTGTCGAATTGTTTCTAAGTCAAAGTGACCCTATAAGACAGAGTGGAATTGCCTCATAGGGTTTCCAAGACTATAAATCTCTACAGAAGCAGATCACCACATTTCTCCTGTGGAAAGCCTTGTGAATTTGAACTGCAGAGCTTTTGGTTAGCAGCTGAGTGTGTAACCACTGCACCACTAAGGTTCCTCACAAAATATATTATAAGATACTCCAAAGAATTTCAG
>NW_006927642.1:0-1519 GCF_000298275.1 Orycteropus afer afer | reverse complement strand
TTAAGAAGCAAAAGAAATACAAAAGGCCCCTCTAATTCACATGTACATAGCTTAGAAAAATCATATCTCAGTCGTTCTTATTAATCTCTCTGTTATTCTATATATGCATTTGGAGGCACAAGATGATATTAATCATTGACCTGTATCTCATTTCTTCCCTGTTAATACTAACCTATGATCTTTGGCAAGTAGCATTGAATTTTCTTCCAGATTTTTACAATTGATTGATTTCATGATCCATGTTGATAGGGTGATAACTACAGTGGCTTTATAAACATAGAGTTCTCATACCTTTGACAATCTAAATGACTGCAATGAGCTATTTGTCTTGTTCCTAAGTGGCAAATACAAGGTGAGATGTTCCATCTAAGTCTCAGGGTAGTACAATTTAACATCTTATATTGGCTTCCCAAGGAGCTCTGGTCATGTAGTAATTTGACTGCTAGCCAGAAAGTCAGCAGTTCAAACCCACCAGCTACTCTGTGGGAGGAAGATGAGGCAATCTACTTCCATAAAAATTTATAGTCTTGGAAACCCAATGGGGGGGTCCTATGAGTCACAATCGACTTGATGGTAGAGGGATTGGCTTTCCGTCCACATTTCACCTATCTTCAATGGAATGTAAACTCATAAAGCTTAACTAGGAAAGAAGTATATTTTCTTTCATTCTGTTAATCCAAATCAGAGTCAAATTATAGTTCCTGAGACTGTAATTACAGTTCTTCATATGTGGAATTAAAAGAAAACAAACAAAACAAATTTTAAAAAATCTTCAGTGATAATAAAATGATAATAAAATAAAATTAAATAAAAGAGAAGAGCTTGATTGACTAGGAATTCCTTATTCTTTCTGTTCTGAGAGATGATGTTGAAGTCCTTAGAAGGTAGGGTATGGGCTTCTTTGAAGTATCTGTGTGGCCAGAGTGACACAAGCTTTATCACTCTTTTTAGATCAGGCACATGGGGATCAATTTCCCAAAGAAGTTAAAGATGCCCTGTGGACCTTAGTTCAAAAAGTGCTAATGAACCTCAATTGTTGACATCTTTGAGAATAGGTAGTAAACATATTGCTAAGGGAGAGTCAAGAGAGATCATGAGTTCTAGGAGAGAGTCTGCCACAGGCAAGAAGTTTGTGAAGTTGACAGCAATAGAGTGAGAGCCCTGGAAATGGTATGAATGACCTAGTTGCATACAGAATGTGCAGCTGTATTTGTGATACCATTGCAGAGTTATTGAAGAATGTCCTTTCTGAAAATATCTTATAAGTTAGTTTTCTAAAATCAACTTGATTAGGTGAATTTTTATTTCAGGAGTGTGAGAATCTAGACACACTGCTTGCACACCTTTAGAAATCAAACCACTCAAGTTGTGATTTATAAACACGTATGATCTCATTAGCCATCAATTATTGTCCATTCAAAAATCTCTGATGCTGCAGCATTTCCAGAGAATTATTATGAATTATTTATAATTATATAAATAATTATAATTATAAATAATTGTTGTTGTTGTTGTTGTT
>NW_006927641.1:0-6745 GCF_000298275.1 Orycteropus afer afer | reverse complement strand
CAAAAGACCTGTACAAAGAAAACTATAAAACACTACTTCAAGAAACCATAAGAGATCCATATAAATGGAAGAAAATACCATGCTCACGGATAGGAAGATTGAATGTTGTGAAAATGTCAATTCTGCCCAGAGCAATCTATCCATTCAACACAATTCCAATACAAATCCCATCAACATTCTTTATGGATATGGAAAAAAACAACTTTATATGGAAAGGAAAGAGACCTCAGAAAAACAAAGCACTATTGAAGAAGAAGAAAAAAGTAGGAGGTCTCAAACTTCCAGATCTTAAAATTTAGGGGCCCTAATATATGGCATAAATACACTATCAAGCATAACCCAAAATGCACAAACAGCAGAAGATGAACTAGATAAATGGGACCTTCTGAAAATTAAATTTTTATGTGCTCCCAAAGACGTCTGCAAATGAGTCAAAGGAGAACCTACAGATTGGGGAAAAAATATACAGCAAAGACATCATCTGTCAAGGGATTTATCTGTAGGATTTATAGAAAACTCCAACACCACAACAACAAAAAGACAAATAATTCAATTAAAAATGGGCAGAAGACATGAATAGACACTTCACCAAAGAGGATATTCAGGCATCCAACAAACATGAAGAAATGCTCACAGTCATTAGTCATTGCTGTTGTCATTAGCCACTGTTGTTGTTGTTATGTGCCATCGAGTCAGACCCAACTCATAGTGACCCCTCCTCAAAACAATAATGAGATATCATCTTGCCCCAGTACTAGTAACAAAGCAACAAGACAGAAAATAACAACTGCTGGTGAGGATGTGGAGAGATTGAGACTCTCATACACTGCTGGTGGGACTGTAAAATGATACAACCACTGCAGAAAGCAGTATGACAATTCCTTAAAAAGTTGGAATTAGAAACACCATTTGACCCAGCAATTCCATTATTGGGTACACATCTGAAAGAAGTGAGAAACAGGACAAGAACAGATATATGAACACCCATGTTCATCACAGCACTGTTCACAATAGCAAAAAGATGGAAACAACCTAGGTGCCCATCAACAGAATAATGTATAACCAAACTATGGTAAATGCACACAATGGACTAATATGCAACCCTAAATAATAAAGTAGGATTGACAGAACAATGCATACCATGGATGAACTTGGAGGGTCTTATGCTGAGTGAAATAAGTCAACCACAGGACAAATATTGTCTTAGTCTATTATAAAAAGTCAAGGAAAGGTTTATATATGGAAGGAAATTTTCTTTGCTGGTTACCAGGTGTGGGAGGGGAGGGGAGGGGAGGGAATAGTGTTAGACAGGTAGAGACAAGTATTGATTTGGGTGAAGAGAAGGGTAATATACCAAATATGGGTAATCAACCTGGTGGTATTGAAGACAAAGAGAGGTGTGTGGAAGGTACAGACAGCAAAGATGAACCCTTTTGTACATACAGTCATGCATTGTCAGTGAAGGCAAACGTTGATATACAGGAGGATAAATGGGTGGACAGGCTGAATGATTAGGTATATACATGCAGGAGGAGTGTGTCCATGACCAATATAGGGTTGGCAGACAATGTGTCTACCAGTCAGTTCTGTATGTTCTATAAGAATCCCCAGGTATATAGTAGAGCTGATAAGGGACAAGGTTGTAGTCACTTCTTGGCCCAGACGGCTACCAAGAGGGAATGGATAGTTGGATTTGTGAGCTTGGGACCATAGTCATAGGGGACATCAAGCTCAATTGGCATAACATACTACACAAAAACATTGTTCCACATCCTACTTTGGTGAGTAGCGACTAGGATCTTAAGAGCTTGCAAGTGGCCATCTAGATGCAATGATGTGTCTCTCCTTGTGCAGAACAAAGAAGAATGATAAAAACCATAGAAACATGGAAACAATTAGTTCAAGCAACTGGTACACTATGCAATCCTCAGCCTATATGACTTGAGACCAGAAGAAATATATTGTATCCACCTACAACTGTCAACCACTCAGAAGGGGATCTATGTAGGAGATCCTGGATAGAGTGGGAGAACAATGTGGAATAAAACTCAAAATTGTTAAAAAAAAAAAAAAAAAGTACCAAGTTTGCTGATCTGATAGTGTCTGATGGGACCACTGAGACTATGGTTCCTAGTTGCCCATCAAGTCTGTGGCTTCTAGCCAAACAAAAGACAGGCATATGAGCTGAATATTTATATTAGGTAGATACTATCCTTGGAGAGATCAATCATGAGAAAATAGATGTTATGTGTACCCACAGGGAGACAGCTTGGGGGGCTGGCATGTATGGGAGGGAAGGACACAAGGAAGAGGTAACTATGGGGAGGAAGTGGGAGAGGAGTTGCTACATTGTCAGAAATTGCAGTCAATGTCATGAGAAAAAGTATATGTGAGGTGATGAATAGAAAGTGAATTTGCTCTGTAAACTTTCACTCAAGTCACAATAAAAAACAAATAATCATAACAAATAAATAGAAAAAAAGAAAAGAAACCATCCTCATAAGGCCCAAGTTTACTTGTTTAGTCTTCTCATGTTGTGGCCAAAGTAAGAATCTCACAAGGTGCTGCTGCTTCCTCCTTCTGCTTCAACCCATTATTTTGTGATCAGATGTATAGATGTCAAATCAGGTTGTATGCTTTTGAAAGGATGTAAAAAATGGCTCATTCTGATATCTCTCCATGTCTCAGCTTCTTCTTGTATTATGTGCAATAAAGTTTGGGTCAACTTGGTTAGGTCAGGATTCTCAGTATTATATACTTCTATTTTTTAATGTGATGTTATTATCCTATGTTTTGAAAATCCTAACCTTTTTGATGCTCACTTGCATATGAGGCATGAATATGAGGTGACAGAAAATATACATACTGAGAGGACAGGGAGCAGATGACATCCTGCTGATACATTCCACCAATTCTGTCTACAACAGACAGCCAGAAAAAAATGAGTGAAACAGATGCAAATCATGATCCTGGAATACTGAGCATCTAATGAAAAGATATCATTTTAAGGAGCAAAGATGTAACTCTGAAGACTATGTTGCACCTAACTCAAGCTATGGTATTTTAAATTGCCTAATATGCATGTGAAAGCTGGAGAATAAATAAGGAAGATGGAAGATTTGATACCTTTGAATTGCAGTGTTGGTGAAGAATACTGAAAATACCATGGACTGTCAGAAGAACAAATAAATTCGTCTTGGAAGAAGTGCAGCTGTAATGTTTCTTAGAAGTGAGAATGGCCAGACTTCATCTCACATACTTTGGTCATGTTGTCAGAAGGGCAACTTCCTACAGTAGAATATCATGCTTGGTAAGTAGAGGATTAGCAAATGTGGAAAGGCCCTCAACAAAATGGATTGACACAGTGGTTGCAATAATGAGCTAAAGCATAGCAAGGATTATGAAGATGTTACAGGAGTGTGCAGTATTTCCTTCTGTTCTATATAGGGTCACTATGAATCAGAGCCAATTTGATAGCACTTGATAATAACAATGAGAAGATAAAGTATTAAGTTGGGTGCAGACATAAAGGCAGATGGAGCAAAGTCTGTGACGGGGAAGAGAGAAGAAACCAGGACCAGCTGAAGAATGGACATTTTGAACACAAGGGCAGTTGACTAGGGAAACAAACAAACAAACATGGATACCATTCAGTTATAAAGACAGTATAGATGTATAGATACAGTGGGATAAATCTAGGGGGAGCTACAGTCCTGTGGAAGCCAGAGAGGAATGTGCAGGGAAGCAGGCTAGAATTACAGTTGCATAAGTGGCTGTGAAGTGAGGAAGACACAAGAGATGGGGCATAAAAGAACTCACCACTAGTAAACCAAACAAGACCTGCTGCTGTTGAGTTCATTCTCAGCCATAGGAACTCTTTTTGGAACAGAGTGGAGCTTCCTCCAGAGGTTTCCAGGGTTGTGGACCTTGGTGGAAGAGGGATGTCTCCTCTACAAAGCCAGGGTTTGAGCTGCTGGACTTTCAATTAAAGGCCAAATGTCACCCTCTGCAATGCACTCCAAACAGACGGACCCAACTGTGTGCTATCCCTTCCTGTGCTTGCATCACTGGTTGATCTTTGTTACACTAAGTACAAGAGATAACCAATTGAAGATTCCTCTTGGAGATGCCCACCCGTACCACACTCCTTTCACATCCATGCTCTAGCAGATCAGCAGTTTCTGCCACAACCACCTGCTACCAGGGCTGCCAGCTGACCATAACTGCAGAAATACCTCTTCCTCCATTTTCTTTCCTTCTCTGCTTACTCTTCATTTCTTCCTCTTCCTCATCTTCTTTTTTTTACCAACCTTTCATCTTAAACACCTCCCTTTATTTTCTTTTCCTATATTCTTTTATTTTTATTTTATCTTTTCCTCTTTTCCACTTCCTCATTGCTTCTTTGGTTGTGCCCCCCCCCCTCCTTATTTTTCCTGCTTTACTGCAGTGAATTTGGTTTTGGTTTGGTATCCAATGGAAGCCGATATTAACCCTCCACTAGTCAAGCATATCTATTGTATAGACAACTCAACCAAAGGACATACATCACCACCAGCTCCTGCACCAATGGATCAATAACAGAAGGTGGGAAATACCTGCTCACCCCAATGGCAGTGTCTCCTCACAACAAACAGGACCAGTAACCATATTCCCACTATTTATTCCATGAACCTGCAGACAAGTGGAGAGTTACCCAGTGCTACAAAGCTAACAACAATGTTTTAATTGTAATTCAAATTCATTTATAAGTCAAAAATGGTTGCAGCAGTATATTGACAGGGAACTTCAAGAAACACAAACTGTTTTCAAAAGAAGATGTGGAACAAGGGATATCATTGCTGATGCCAGATGCATCTTGGCTGGAAGCAAAGAATTCCAGAAAGATGTTTACTTGTGTTTTATTGACTAAGCAAAGGTATCCGACTGTGTGGATCATAACAAATTATGGAAAATAATGCAAAGAATAGCAATTCCAGAACACTTAATTGTGTTCATGAGGAACCTGTATATAAACTAGGAGGTTGTCATTTGAACAGAACAAGGGGATATTGCATGATTTAAAATCAGGAAGGGTGTGCATCAGAGTTGTATCCTTTCACAATATTGTTCAGTCTGTATGCTGAGCAAATAATCCTGGAGTCTGGACTATATGAAGAAGAATGTGGCATCAGGATTGGAGGACTCATTAACAAATTATGATACGCAGATGATACAACCTTGTTTTCTGAAACAGAAAATGATTTGAAGCACTAACTGATGAAGATTAAAGACTACAGTCTGCAGTATGGATTATACCTCAACATAAAGAAAATGAAAATTTTCACAACTGGACCAATTAGTGGCATCGTGATAAATGGAGAAAATATTGAAGTTGTCAAAGATTTCATATTACTTGGATCCACAAGCAACACCCAAGGAAGCAGCAGTCAAGATATTAGATATCATATTGCAAAGAGGAAATCTGCTGCAAAAGACCTTTTCAAAGTATCAAAGAGCAAAAATGTCACTTTGAAGCCTAAGGTGAGCCTAATCCATGCCATGGTATTTTCAATCACCTCATATGCATGTGAAAGGTGAACAATGACTAAAGAAGACCGAAGAAGAGTAATAGTTTTGAATTGTGGTGTTGGTGAAGAATACTGAAAATACAATGGACTGCCTAAAGAATGAACAAATCTTTCCTGGAAAGAGTGCAGCCAGAATGCTCCTTGGAAGCAGGGATGGTCAGACTTGGTCTCACTTATTTAATCATGTTGTCAGAAGGGACCATTCTTTGGAAAAGGATATCATGCTTGGTAAAGTGGAGAGTCAGAGAAGATGGGGAAGACCCTTAACAAGATGGGATGACACAATGGCTGCAATGACGGGCTCAAGTGTAGCAAGGATTGTGAGGATGGTGCATGACCAGACAGTGTTTCATTCTGTTTTACATAGGATTGCTATGGATCAGACCCAAGACAATAGCACCTAACACCAACAACCACTAAACTAACAGCCAATAAAGGACACCTGCTCCACACATCTCCATGTATGTATAAATAAACACCAAAAACCAAATTCACTGCCAATGAGTCAACTCAACTCATAGCAACCCCTCCTTGGGTTTCTGTGGCAGTATCTCTACAGAAGTAGATTGCCCAATCTTCCTTCCAAGGAGTGGCTGGTGGGTTTGAATCACCAGCCTCCTGGCTAACAGCCAAATGCCTTAGACATTACACCACCAGAGCTCCTGTGTGTGTGTGTGTGTGTGTGTGTAGATATATTTATACGTATGTATGTACATTTGATATTATACACACACACATATATAAACATACATATACATATATATATGGCAAAAAAAAACAACAACAAAAAAAGGTGAAAAAAAGACAACACATCACTGACAAATATAGATAACAACTTCAAAATGTCTCAGAGATAAATAGATAATTTCAAGTCAGGAAAAGACAGTGGGGGTTCTGGGAAGATGGCGGATTAGGCAGAAGGATTGTAGAGACCCTCTTCAACAAAGAAAAGGGAAACCAATTAACACAGACACAGAAGATAATCGTGGACGCCTGAGCCTTGAAGGGAAAGATACAGAAATGGATGGACTAAACCCCAATTAGCAAAAGAATTTGCGTGAAAATACCAAAAAAAAGGAGATATACGGAGCTGCGGTCTGACAGCGAACGGAGTGACCCTGACAGTACAGGCAGCTTGGAGATCCCCGACTGGTGGTAGGACCTAAGAATTAACCTAA
>NW_006927640.1:7434-8053 GCF_000298275.1 Orycteropus afer afer | reverse complement strand
GGGCTCAGGCACAGCAAGGTTTGTGTGGCCGGCAGCGGCCTGGGAAGCATTTCATTCCCTTGCACACAGGGTCACTGTGAGTGACAAGGAACTCCATGGCACCTTACAGGGTCTTAGAAACAAAAACCCAAAAGATATCCATACTGTAATCGTTGGTGACTCACCAATCAACAGTATGACAAAAAATAGTGCATGTATACACATGTATACACAGCCACACGCATGTATGTTCATGAAAGGGCTCTGGTGGCACAGTGGGTAAGACATTTGACTAAAAACGGAAAGGTTGCTGGTTCAATCCCACCAGCTGTTCCATGGAGGAAGATAACACAATCTACTTTCATAAAGATTTACAGCCTTGGAAACCCAAAAGTGGTCAGAGTCATAAGGGATTTGATGGCAGTGAGTTTCCTCTTGTTCTGGTAAGTCCATATACGTAAAGGGGAGAGTGCAGTGGAAACGTACCACGTGGCGCAGGAGGCAGAGCACGGGCCGCGCCGAGAAGGGAAGGAGCACCACTCCTCAGGCTGCTGGGCAGAGTGGGCTTCACTGCACACAGACACCCAAGACTTGAGGGACTGAAGGCACTACCCAAGGGACTTCTGAGAAGAGACCTTTC
>NW_006927640.1:1894-4804 GCF_000298275.1 Orycteropus afer afer | reverse complement strand
CCTGAGCTGTCTCCCTCTCCATAAACAACCCTTTTTTCTCCCAGGATTGTTTACTCCAAGGAGGACATCTAGCTCAGCTAAATGTTCAACTCATGTACCTATATATCATTTGTTTGGCTGGAAGCCACAGGTATGGGTTCAATTCCAGATCTGAAGGGCAGCTGGGGGCAACAGTCTCAGTGTTCTACTAGGCTCTACCAGACCAGCAAAACTGGTCCCATTTTCTTTCCTTTCAAATGATTTTGAATTTTGTTCTACATTGTTCTCCCTCCCTATCCAGGAACTCCTCCATAGATTCCCCTCCTAGTGGCTGACAGAGGTGGCTGGGCACCATCTAGTTCTTCCAGTCTAATAGTCGTATAGGCTGTATATTGCATGGTATACCAGTCGCTAGGAATAATAGTTTCCATGAATCTTTGGTTTTCTTCATTCATTTTTGCTCTGGATGAGAAGAGACCCATCATTGCATCTAGATGGCTGCTTGCAAGTTTTTAAGTTCCCAGTCACTATTCACCAAATGCAAAAAGGACAAGGAGGCCACATGTTCTGACCTCCTCTAATCCCACGAGAGGAAGACAGGATTACTGGCAGTAACCCAAGGCCTATTCCTGCAAGGCCAAACATGTTGCCTCCCTCCAGCACTTTCACCAACCGTTCCTCACAAAGCACCCACCACCTCTCTCCTGGGTTCGAAAATTCACTGCAGTGGCCACACAGAGCTCACAGATTATGGGGTTTTTAGGGAAGCACCACAGGCTACAATTCAAGTTCAGGAAAAATGCTCAGTCCTCTCCCATCCCACCCTCCCTCAGCCAACAGTCTCTCACAGTCTCTTTCCCAGCAGTACTGGTCCCTCGGTGTCTCACTCAGCAATGCGTGTCTCGTGTCTTTTTCCCAGCAGCACGTGTCTCTTTCAGGAGCGTGTGTCTCTTTCAGCAGCATATCTTCCTCAACCAGCAGTCAGAAAGAGTGTTCTGCCTCTAGGAGGCCTCCTTTTGAGTCCAGCAGGGTGGTCAAACTAGCCACTCATACCACAAGAACTCTAAGCACCTGAGAGAGAATGGGCACCTCCCAGAACATTGTTTGGTGCCACTCCCAACAGAAATACTCCAGGTGGACACCTTCAGCAATCAGGAGCTCCTCAGTTGCTCATAGAAAATCCCACCTTGGAGTTTACAAAGACTTATGGGTGGAAAAGCCACACTAAGTTATTTACTACACCACACCAAAGGAGGAGGTGGAATAATGTTTTGTGTAGTCTGTTATACCACTTGAGCTTAAAACCCTGAGTGTATGGTCCTGAAGCCACTGGTTTAACTGCTCAGTCCCTATGGGTAGCTGGCTGTGACCAAGAAGGGACTACAACCTTGTCCCTTTTCAGCTCTACTATACACCTGGGAATTCTTATCGATCATATGATATAGGACCATTGTCTGCCAAGCCTATATATGGCCTTCGGTACACTCCCCACTTCATAGACATACCTAATCGTTCAGCCTCTCCACCCATGTATCCACACGTATACCCATGTTTGCCTTCACGGACAATGCTGCAATGTATGTGCAACAGGATTCACCTTTGTTGTCTGTACCTCCCATGTACCTCTCTATGTCTTCCTCTTCCTCAATGCCACCATGTTGATCACTCACATTTGGTACATTGCCCTTCTCTTCACCCTAATCAATACTTAGCTACCTGTCTAACAGGGTCTCCTCCCATCCCCTTCCACCCCTGGTAACCAACAAGGAAAATTTCCTTTCATAGATAAACCTTTCCTTGTCCTTTACAATAAAGAACTAATACAATATTTGCCCTTCTGTGATTGACTTATTTCATTCAGGATAATGTCCTCCAAGTTCATCCACGTTATGTAGTGCTTCGTAGATTTTATACTATTCTTTAGGGTTGCATAGTATTCCATTGTGTGTATGTATCATAGTTTGGTTATCCATTCCTCAGTAGTTGCACTCGTAGGTTGTTTCCAATTTTTGGCTTTTGTAAATAGTGCTGTGATGAACATGGGTGTGCATATGTCTGTTCTTGTCGTGGCTCTAACTTCTTTAAGATATATACCTAGTAATGGAAAGGCTGGGTCAAATAGTATTTCTAATTCCAACTTTTGAAGGAATCGCCATGTTGATTTCCAGGATACACTCTTCAGAGGACAAAAATTCAATAGCTATTCCTTAGATGGAAGAATGAAATCAGTATGCATAATAAGTCGGACAAAAAGTTGTAAAATTCATGCATGTTTCCTCATAAATGTGAAGACGGCAATGGGCTACAGCTCGGCCATTTTCCCAAACTGTAGACTTACTCTCCATGACTACATGGAGTCTGGCAACAAAATGAGCAGAAGAGCACCAATAATCCTTCAGCATACAAATGACACATGAACCGTCCACATCCTGGGAACTCTACAATGGCAAGTAGACTGGGGGCCTTCAGACAATGTAGACAAAGGCACATGGGTGGACCAGAGCTACAGACACCAACACGTCAAAAACTCAGAAGCACCCTGAGGATACAGGTCACCAAAGAATCACACACAGGGACCACTGAACTTATACAGAACTCAGGAGAGGCTGAACTCCATGATACAGTGTTTATGAATGAAGAGCTACAGGAGAAAGCTGTGATAACAGCAATAATGTGGGTCACAGTCATCAACTCCTAAGACAGACAGTCACAAGTTCCACACAACAGAGGACGTCAGGGTGGACACACAGGGAGGCAATGCAAACTGAACAAGGTCTATTTTCACTATCACTGACTCCCATCAGTAGTTACATTGCTCAAGAAAGTTTATGTAAGAAAGCAGATTGCCCCATCATTTTCCTGCAGGGCAGCTGGTGGGTTTGAATCACCAGCTAACTTTTGGTTAGCAGCTGAATGACTGTACCATTGCAC
>NW_006927640.1:0-1032 GCF_000298275.1 Orycteropus afer afer | reverse complement strand
ACAACAACAACAATAAGAAAGAAAAAGTTTACGTACACCCTGTTTGATAGAGTTAGGAACATACACTTTAAAAGCAATAGTGAAACCACAAAAGTACTATCACTTTCATAGTATAAAGTCATTTTCACTCATTTTGATTTTACTTTTCTCAGTTCAGAGAGGACTTTCACCTAAACTATTAAAACCAGGATTTTAGATATTTACATGTTTCACGATTAGATCAAGAAATGTAAAAGCAAATTTATGACAACAAACCAAGTGTCCATTCACAGAGATACAGCTAAACACAACAAGAAAACTAAAGTCAATCATAAGTAGGCAACCAGAGATATATAAAAATTTAGGTATAAGCTCTCTGGATTGCTATGGTAACATTAAAATAATTTGTTCTACCCACAGAAGTATGAAATTCCATGCAATCTTTTGTACAATTACAGGAATGACAATAATGTCTATTTGCTTGCTTCCAGTAAACACAAGCAACATGCTTCAGAAAGGAAGAAAGCTGGCTATTTAAAGCACACTGGGAGACGAGATAGGGGCTGGATGAGGACAAGACCAGGAACAAGTATTCACGAAGTACATACTGAAACTTGTGATTCAAACTCTGCAACTATTGTCTGCTGGAAAAACATAATTACGATCAATTCCATTTTCTTTGAAACATGCTGTAAGTCAAATGAGCTGTTACGTGTTTTCACCAGGACTTCATGTGTGTATTAAAACCACCGAAAACGTAAGCACGTAAGACCTCACAGTAATCACATGGTCTAAGGCACCTGTGCCAACAACAAACCCCAGGCCTTTCTAAACAGTCACCAGGAACACTTCAGCGTCTGTACATCCCGTTTGTCACAGTCAGGAGAGTGTTTCTAAAATGACTCCGTATGCAACATATAAGGGTCCTGCCATGACTTCTTAAACATAGTAGGCATCCTTGAGAAGCTTTTCAAGATTTTAGTTCCTCTAGAGTGTCTTTCACGTGACTGACAACGGGCATTCCTGCCTCTGAGATGTTTCAATCCATTACAT
>NW_006927639.1:6065-6561 GCF_000298275.1 Orycteropus afer afer | reverse complement strand
TTCTACCCAAAGCAATATATACTTTCAATGCAATTCCAATTCAGATCCCATCAACATTCTTTAAAGATATGGAAAAAACAATCATTAACTTTATATGGAAAGGAAAGATACCTTAGATAAGCAAAACATTATTGAAGACAAAAAAAGTAGGAGGTTTCACACTCCCAGAGAGTAAAATCTACTACACAGCCACAGTAGTCAAAACTGCCTGGTACTGGTACAGACACGTAGACCAATGGACTAGAATTGAGAATCCAGAAATTGATCCATTGACCTATGGTCAGCTGACTTTTTACAAAGCGCTGAAATCTATTAAATGGGGAAGAGATTGTCTGTTTAACAAATGATGCTGGGAAAACTGGGTATCCATTTGCAGAAGAATGAAACAAGTTCCATACCTCACACTGTACATGAAAACTAACTCTAGATGGATCAAAGACTTAAATGTGCAACCTAAAACTATAATGTTCCTCAAGGGAAATCTAGTGGCAGATTT
>NW_006927639.1:2710-4988 GCF_000298275.1 Orycteropus afer afer | reverse complement strand
AAAACATTATGAATAGCAGAAAAATACTTTCTGATACTGTGATAGTTGGAGCTGTGTGTCAACTTGGCTGGACCACAATTTTGTGTGGTTTAAGCAGTTGTGATGTGGTTATTCCCAAGATTTGATCAGATGAATGTGGTTTGAGCAGCCAATCCATTGAAAAGGAGTTTCCCTAGGGGTGTGGCCTGCGTCCAGTATATTTATGGACATCCTGGGAAAAGAGACATTATTCTGTGAATCAGGTTCTGTTGTGTTGCCTCCAACTGTCCCTGAGTGAACAATCCACCATCCGACCTGGAGATCTTGGATTCATCATTCATTGGAGTCAACAGCCAGTGCACTGCTTGCCAACCTTGAGCTCCAGCATCCTTGAAGACTGCTGTGATTGCTATTTTATGTAAACCTGATTTGACAGTGTAGAAGGGAAATCCTCCCAATGGGCAGAACTTCAAGCCATTCATATGGCTGTTCAATTTGCATGGAATGAGAAATGTCCAGATGTACAATTATGTACAGAATCATAAGCTATGGCTAAAAGCTTGGCTGGATGGTCTGGCACTTGGAAGGAGCATGATTGGAAAATTGGTGATAAGGATTTATGGGGAACAGGTATGTGGATAGAGCTCTCCAAATGGACCAGAGGAGTAAAGGTGTTTGTGTCTCATGTGAATGCCCACCAAAAGGTGACCTCAGCAGGGGAGGACTTTAACAATTAGGTGGATAGGATGACACGTTCAATGGAAACCAGCCATCCTTTTTCCCCAGATACTGCTGTCATTGCACAATGGGCTCATGAACAGAGTGGCCATGGTGGCAGGGATGGAGGTTATACATGGACTCAGCAACATGGACTCCCACTTACCAAGGCTGATTTGGCTACCACCGCTGCTGAGTGCCCAATATGCCAGCATCAGAGACCAACACTGAGTCCAGGATATGGAACCATTCCTCAGGGTGATTAGCCAGCAACATGGTGGCAGGTTGATTACATTGGACCACTTCTATCATGGAAAGGACAGCATCTTGTTCTTACTAGCATAGATATTTATTCTGGGTATGGATTTGCCTTCCCTGCATGCAATGCTTCTGCCAAAACTACCATCCATGGACTTACAGAATGCCTTATCCATCGTCATGGTATCCCACACAGCATTACTTCAGATCAAGGGACTCACTTCACAGCAAATGAAGTGTGACAATGGGCCTATGCTCATGGAATTCACTGGTCTTACCATGTTCCCCATCATCCTGAAGCAACTGGCTTGATAGAACAATGGAATGGCCTCCTGAAAACACAATTACGGCGCCAGCTAGATGGCAATACCTTGAAGGGTTGGGGCAATGTTCTCCAGGAGGCTGTATATGCTCTAAACCAGTGTTCAATATATGGTTATTTTTCTTCACTAGCCAGGATTCATGGATCCAGGAACCAAGTGGTGGAAACGGAAGTGGTACCACTCACTATTACCCCTAGTGAGCTGCTCAAAAAATTTTTGCTTCCTGTCCCTACTACCCTATGCTCTGCAGGTCTGGAGATCTTAGTGCCAAAGGAAGGAACACTCCCATCTGGAGATACAATATTGATTGCATTGAACTGGAAGTTAAGAATGCCACCCACCCATTTTGGCTTCCTCATGCCTCTGGATCAAAGACAAAGAAGGGCATTACTGTACTATCTAGTGTGATAGATCCTGAACCAAGGGGAAATTGGATTGACATTACATAATGGAGGTAAAGAAGAATATGTCTAGAATACAGGAGATTCTTCAGGATGTCTCTTAGTACTACCATGCCCTGTGATTAAAGTCAATGGAAAATTACAGCAACTCAATTCTGATATGACTGCTAACAGCCCAGACCCTTCAGGGATGAAGGTTTGGGTCACCACACCAGACAAAGAACCACAACCAGCTGAGGTGCTTGCTGAGGGCAAGGGAAATACAGAATGGGTAGTAGAAGAAGGTAGTTCTGAATATCAGCTATGACCACGTGACCAGTTGCAGAAACGAGGAGTGTGATTGTTATATTTCTTCAGTGTATATGTGCATAAATATTTTTGTTTCCTTTTGTTATGAACTATGAAATGTAAATAAGATTAATGAGTTTTGGTTGTATGTGTGTTAGCGTATCATGTTAGGCACAAATACGACTTTATAATTGTCCTTATTTAGTGATTGCGTATGGTTAAGAAGACGTGTACAACTGCCAAGTTGACAAGGGGTGGACTGTGATAGTTGGAGCTGTGTGTCAACTTGGCTGGACCACAATTCTGTGTGGT
>NW_006927639.1:1680-2237 GCF_000298275.1 Orycteropus afer afer | reverse complement strand
AAAGCCTCCAGCTTGACATTTGATCCAAGAACTTTGAACTTGCCAGCTTCTATAAGTGTGTGAGCCATTTTCCTAAGATAAATTTATCTTTCTTTCTATATATAAGCTTTACTGATTTTGTTTCTCTAGAGAACCCAGTCAAACACAGATACATTACTGGGAAACTTTATGAATAGTTCAGAAACATTGTCCAACACAGTGCAGGAAGACGAGCCCCTTAGGTCAGAAGGCACTCAAAATAGGACTGGGAAAGATCTGCCTCATCAGAGTAGAACCAACCTTAATGATATGGATAAAACAAGTCTTTCAGGACCTCCATGTGCTGACATGAAACAACTCAAATTGAGGAGAAACAGCTGCAAACATCCATGAATAAAAGGAACATGGAATGTGCAAAGTATGAATCTAGGAAAATTGGAAGTTGTCAAAAATGAAATGGAATGCATAAAGATCAATATCCTAGGCATTAGTTACCTGAAATGGATGAGTTTTGGGCATTTTGAATCAGACAATCATATGATCTACTATGCCAGGAATGACAAATTGAAGAGGAATGG
>NW_006927639.1:0-1060 GCF_000298275.1 Orycteropus afer afer | reverse complement strand
AAAAGACTCTGAAACTTGCCCTGGAGCAAAGAGTAGCTAAAGCAAATGGGAGAAATGACAAGATAAAATAGCTGAAGGGAAGATTTCAAAGAGCAGCTCCAGCAGACAAAGCCAATTACTATAATGAAATGTACAAAGACCTGGAGTTAGAAAACCAAAAGAAAAGAACACACTCAGCGTGCTTAAACTGAAAGAACTGAGGAAAAAATTTAAGCCTCGAGTTGCAATACTGAAATATTTTATGGGCAAAATATTGAATGATGCAGGAAGCATAAAAAGAAGATGGAAGGAATACACAGCGTTACTGTACTTGAAAGTACTGGTTGATCTTCACCCATTTCAGGAGGTGGCATAGGTTTGAGAACCAATGGTATTGAAGGAAGAAGTCAAAGCTGCACTGAAAGAATTGGTAAAGAATAAGACTCCAGGAATTGATGGAATACCCATTGAGATGTTTGAACAAATGGATGCCCCATGGGAGGCACTCACTTGGTTGTGCCAAGAGATTTGGAAGACAGCTACCTGGCCAAATGACTGGAAGAGATCCATATTTGTACCCAATCCAAAGAGAGGTGATCCTACAGAATGTGGAAACTATAGAATAATATCATTAATATCATACACAAGTAAAATCTTACTGAAGATAATTAAAAAACGGTTGCAGCAGTATATTGACAGAGAACTTCCAGAAATGCAACCTGGATTCAGAAGGGGATGTGGAACAAGGGATATAATCGTTTATGTAAGATGGATCTTAGCTCAAAGCAAAGAATACCAGAAAGATGTTTACTTGTCTTTTATTGACTATGCAAACGCATTTGGTTGTGTGGATCATAACAAATTATCAATAACATTGAGAAGAATGGGAATTTCAGAACATTTAGTTTTACTAATGAGGAACTTATTACAATGAAAGAACTGGCGAAGAACAATGCTCCAGGAATTGATGGCATACCGATTGAGATATTTCAACAAACAGATGCCCCATTGGAGACACTCACTCAGTTATGCCAAGAGATTTGGAAGACAGCTACCTGGCCAACTGACTGGAAGAGATCCA
>NW_006927638.1:7283-8079 GCF_000298275.1 Orycteropus afer afer | reverse complement strand
ATGGAAAACAATAGAAAACTCAATAAGACTAGAAGTTGATTCTTTGAAAAAATTAACAAAATTGATGAACCATTCACAAATTTAACTAAGGAAAACAAAAATGCAAATAACATTAATAAGAAATGAAATGGGCAAAATAACAGAACCAACCTAAATAAGAAGGATAGTAACAGAATACTAAGAACTGTACTCCAATAAATTTGAAAACCTAGAAGAAACTGACAAATTTCTAGAAACACATGACTTACCAAAACTAACACAGACCAATGTGGAAAAGTTGAACAGACCCATCACAAAAGAAGAAATTGAACAGGTCATTAAAAAAAAATAAGTCAATAAATAAGTCTTGGCCCAGACAGCTTCACTGGAGAATTCCACCAAATATTCAGAGGAAAACTGAATAATTCTAGTCAAACTATTCCAGAACTTAGAAAACAATGGAATACTCCCAAATTCATTTTATGAAGCAAACATAATGCTGATATCAAAACCAGGCAAAGACACCACTAAAAAGGAAAATTACAGACCAATGTACCTCATGAATATAGACATGAAAATCTTTAAAAAAAAAAAAAATTCCTACCCAATAGAATGCAAAACTATATATATATAACATGCCATAATCATGTGGGATTCATACCAGATATGCAAAAATGGTTCAACATTAGAAAAACAATCAACATAATCCATCACATAAATAAAACAGAGGAAAAGAACTACATCATAATATCAATCAATACAGAAAACGCATTTGAGAAAATCTAATACTCATTCCTGATTTAAAAAAAAAAAAAAA
>NW_006927638.1:0-3528 GCF_000298275.1 Orycteropus afer afer | reverse complement strand
GTGGTAAACTGTGGCCAATGACATGAGACAAAGTATATGTGAACTGCTGTATGGAAAATGAATTTGCTCTGTAAATCTTCACCCAAATCAAAATTAAAAAAAAAAAAAAACACTATTGCAGGAAACTATAAGAGTCTTACATTAATGCCAAAACATAACATGCTCATGGATTGGAAGACTGAACATTGTGAAAATGTTAATACTACCCAAAGCAATCTGTAGATTCAATGCAATCCCAATCCAGATTCCATAAATATTCTTTAACTACATGAAAAAGCCAATCACTAAATTTGTATGGAAAAGAAAGAGACCTCGGATAAGCAAAGCACTACTGAAAAAGAAGAACAAAATAGGAAGTCTCACACTCTCTGATGTCAAAACATACTATATAGCCATGGTAGTTAAAACAGCCTGGTATTGGTACAATGACAGACACATAGACCAGTGGAACAGAATTGAGAACTCAGAAATAGATCCATCCACTTATGGACAGCTGTTATTTGATAAAGGGCCAAAACTCATTAAATGGGGAAGAAAATGTTTCTTTAATAAATGGTGCTGGCAAAACTGGAGATCCATTTGCAGAAAAATGAAAAAAGATCTGTACCTCACACAATGCACAAAAATGAACTCAAGATGGACCAAAGACCTAAATGTAAAGCCCAAAACTATTAATTTCATCAAAGGAAAAATAGGAGCAAACTTAGGGTCCCTAATTTATGGTTAAATAGACTATCAAACATAATATAAAATACACAAACAGCAGAAGAGAAACTAGATGACTGGAACCTTCTAAATTTAAATCCTTATGCACATCAAAAGACTTCTCCAAAAAAGTAAAAGAACCTATGAATTGGGGGAAAAAATGGCAACAATATACCCAACAAGGGACTTATCCCTAAAATTTATGGAAAACTTCAACACCTCAACATCAAAAAGACAAACAATCCAATTGAAAATGGGCAGAGGACATGAACAGACACTTCACCCATGAAGATATTCAGTCGGCCAACTAATACACGCTCATAATTATTAGCCATTAGAGAGATTCAAATCAAAACAACAATGAGATATCATTTCACCCTACCAATAATTACAAAGTTCGATAAGACAGAAAACAACAGATGTTGGTGAGGGTGTGGAGAGATTAGGACTCTCATATGCTGCTAGTGGGACTGTAACATGGAACCACCATTATGGAAAATGTTATGGTGCTTCCTTAAAAAGTTGGAAATAGAAATACCATTTGATCTAGCAATCCTATTTCTAGGTATATAACCTAAAGAAGTGAGAGCCAGGACATGAACAGATATAGCACACCCATGTTCACTGCAGCACTATTCATAATAGCAAAGAGATGGAAACAACATAAGTGCCATCAAAGGATGAATGAATAACAAAACTATGATACATACATACAATGGAATACTATGCAGCATTAAAGAATAATAAAGAACCTGCAAAATACTTCATAACATGGATGAACTTGCAAGACAGTATGCTGAGTGAGTTAAGTCAATAGCAGGATGACAAATACTGTATAAGTCCACTATTGTAAAAGACAAGGAAATATTTATACACAGGAAGAAATTTTCTTTTGTAGGTTACCAGAGATGGGAGGGGAGAAGAAGGAAATTTGCTAGCTAAGTAAGAGGCATGTAATGATTTGGGTGAAGGGAAAGGCAATATACCAAAAGCTGGTGACCAGCACAATATCAGTATGGGAAGTAAAGACAAGGAGAGGCTCACAAGAGGTAAAATCAACAAAGGTATGTACTACTACATACACAATTTTGTATTATCAGTAATAACAAACATTAATAAATGAGTGGATATAATAGGTAGACAGGCAAGAGTATCAGGTATGGGGGGACAAATGGCAATATACCCAAACCATACATAGGTTTGGCAGATGCTATTTCTACATGCATGTTTGTATGTGCTACAAAAATGTTCACAAATGTTCATAAATATAGTGGTGCTAACAGGAGGCAAAGATATGATAACTTCTTAGCCACAACCAAACACCATGAGAGAGTGAGTTGCTAGGCCTTCAGGCTCAGGACCATTGGCATAACATATTATACAAAAGCAATGTTTTACATTCTACTTTGGTGAGTACTGTTTAGGATCTTAAAAGCTTGCAAGCAGTCATCTAAGATAGAATAATTTGTATCTCCTCATCAAAGAAGAGTGAAGTAAATCAAAGATGCATGAAAAAAAAAATAGTCCGAGGGACTAGTGGACCATGGGAACTTCAACTTATACAATCCTGAGACTAGAAGAATTAGATGGTACCCATAACACTGCCAACCACTCAGAAAAGGGATCAAAACTGGGGATTTTGGATAGAATGGGAGAAAAATGTGGAACAGAACTCAAAAGCATAAAAAAGACCAGGCTCATTGGTCTGATAGAGACTGGTGAAACCCCCAAGACTATGGCCTCTAGTCACTCTTTGGGTCTGGAATTGAACTCATTCCCATAGCTTAACTTTCAGCCAAAAAATAGACAGGACCATGAAGTGAACAATAATACCAGATGCATACTCCTTAGAACAATCAACTATGGGAGATCAGAAGGGCAGCACGAGCACAGCCAGAAAGTCTAGAAGACAGGAAGGTATAGGAAAGAAAGACACAGGGAAAAAGTCATCACAGGGAGGAAGTGGGAAGAGAGCTCTTTCATTGTGGGGATTTCAATTAATGTCACAAAACAAAATATATGAATTACTGATGGAAAATGAATTTGCTTTGTAAACTTTAAATCAAATCACAATAAAAATGCTTAAATGAATAAATAAAGTAAGAGGCAATGAACTTTCTACCATGTTGTCCTTCCCACCATAGCCTGGGATTTGCCCAGACACCAACAATAAGATTCAGATGAATATACTGTGTGTCTGGTGGGTCACAGAATCTGTGGGCTTTATTGCAGACATTATTTTTATTTTCTCTTCTAATATCATATGTAGTGAATAATATTATCCTCACTTTACAAATGAGAAAGTTAAGTGAGAGAAATTAATATTTCTATGCAGAGTGTCTCCTTCCTCCTCTCATCCCCTGTATTTCTCCCTTCTACTCCTTCTGTCAGACATAGGAGGGTTAGTTGAACCAAACCAATCAGTGGCTTCATTCACTCTTCTGGATCCTATTTGGGGTGAATGAGATGGAAGCCATGGTATGACTGGGTCATGCCACACTCTTGAGGGAAACAAGTTGGAGCCAGCTCCTTAATTCAAAAGCACCTGGCCTCAGAAAGACTGATGACTCAAATACTTGCCTGTCTCCAATTTTGTCTTTCTCTTTCCTACATCCATCTTTACATGCCAGTCCCAATGGGGGGCTCAGCAGCAAAATGAGCTTTGCAACAGGAAAGACAACAGTTCACACCGTCTCCTTGAGTCAACAGCTGTGGCTGAAAGCAAATGAAAATAGCCCTGTGGTGCTATTCCAAAGGAAATGCTCAAAGAAGTGAGTTTCACATGTCTTTTTTAAAGGCAGAATTTGTCTATAACCACTAAGT
>NW_006927637.1:1758-6401 GCF_000298275.1 Orycteropus afer afer | reverse complement strand
CATTCCCTGGAGAAGGATGTCATGCTTGGTAGGGTGGAGGGTCGACGAAAGAGGGGGAGGCCTTCAACGAGATGGATTGATACGGTGGCTGCAATGATGAGCTCAAGTATAGCAGGAATTGTGGCACTGGCGCGGGATCAGGCAGTGTTTCATTCTGCCATGCATGGGGTTGCTATGAGTCGGAAGCGACTCGACGGCACTTAACAACAACAACAACAAAGATCATATGCAATACCATTAAAAGGAATAACCTATGTGCAATTGGAATTCCAGAATAGGAAGAGAAAAATAAAAGCACTGAAAAAATTGTCCAAGATTTGTTGGAAGAGAATTTCCCTGGTATGGTGAAAGATGAGAATATGTCCATTCAAGAAGTCCAACAGACCCCAAACAGGATAGACTCCAAAAGAAAATCACCAAAACCAAAGACAAAGGAGAATCCTAAAAGCAGCACGGGAAAAATGAAAAGTTATCTACAAGGGGCAACCAATAACACTGAGCTTGGATTTCTCGGCAGAAACCATGCAGGGAAGAAGACAATGGGATTGCATATATAAAACCCTGAAAGAAAAAAATTCCAACCAAGAATTATATACCCAGCAAAACTGTCCCTCAGATATGATGGTGAAATTAGGACATTTCCAGATAAGAACAAATTAAGAGATTTGTTAAAACCAGACCAACCTTACAGGAAATGCTAACAGAAGTCCTTTGGACAGAGAACCAACAACAGCAAACAACAACCAGCCATTAACATACATGATAACACAACCCAGAAACCAACTCAGTTATGTATCCAAGTATCCAAAGTAAATAAGCCTATAAGATTATAAACAGGGAACCAGAGACATCAATCGACAAATCAGGACAACTACAAACCAAAAAGAGGGAAAAAACTGTGTAGTTATAGAACTTCTAAATGGTAGGGAAGTCAAAACAACTGTAAGACAGAACAGACTGTTCTAAACTTGAGAAGAAAATTATAAATCACAAAGTAACTGCAAAGAAATATGATATATCTTCATATCAAAATAAAAAAGAGAACCAGTACAAATATTTAGCAAATACTAAGACAATAGCAATGAAGGAAGTGATAATACAATTCATAAACAAAACGAGCTCAGCACAGAAAATTATATGGAACAAAGAAATCAGCAACACCATGAAAAAGCATATAACAAAATGACCACAACAAATTCATACCTGTCGATAATTACACTGCCAAAGGAGTAAAAATAGAACCTACAGATTGGGAAAAAACATTTGACAACAACATATCTGACAAAAGACTTATCTCTAAAAGTTATAGAAAACTCCAACACCTCAACAACAAAAAGATGAACAATCCAATCAAAAAATGGGCAGAAGACAGGAACAGACACTTCACCAAAGAGGATATTCAGGTAGTCAGCAAATACATGAAGAAATACTCACAATCACTAGCCATCAGAGCGATGCAAATCAAAACAACGAGATACCATCTTGCCCCCACCACTAATGGCAAAGTTCAACAAAACAGAAAATAACAAATGCTGGCAAGGATGCGGAGAGATTGGGACTCTCATATACTGCTGGTGGGACTGTAAAATGATACAACTACTGTGGAAAGCAGTATGGCGATTCCTTAAAAAGCTGGAATTAGAAATACCATTTGATCCAGCAATCCCGTTTCTAGGTATATATCCTAAAGAAGTGACAGCCAGGACAAGAACAGATATATGCACACCCATGTTCACTGCAGCACTATTTACGACAGCAAAAAGATGGAAACAACCTATATGCCCATCAACAGAAGAATGGATAACTAAACTATGGTACATACACACAACAGAATATTATGCAACACTGAAGAATAATGTAGAATCTGCAAAACACCACATAGAACATGGATGAACTTGGAGGATATTACGCTGAGTGAAGTAAGTCAATCACAGAAGGACAAATATTGTATTAGTTCATTATTATAAGAAGTCAAGGAAAGGTTTATATATGGAAGGAAACTTCCTTTGTTGGTTACCAGGGGCTGAAGAGGGGAGGAAACACTGCAAAATTAAATAAATGACAAAAACCCTGGGTTTTACACCCTTGTCTAGATTGCACCCTCCCCCCACTTCATTCTCTTCCAGTCAAGACTATTTAGAGTTGCCTGAGCCTCTTGCCTGTAAGTTATTTTTACTTCCCATTCTTTGCAGGGTAAATAACCATATCAATGGCTCTTCTTCATCTTCAGACAGTGTGAACATATATCCTGGTTTGCCTGGACAGTCCTAGATTACTCCTCATATCCTGACATAATAATTAATACACTCCTCCCCGCCACCACCAACAGTGTCCTGGTTTAAGAGATATGGTCATGCTGCCACAACCTAGCATAAAAGGTCCTTTGTGATCTGCTCTACTCACCTCTCTAGTCTCATCTTTCATCAAATTCTACACCCCGGCTATAATGAATTGCTTGAGGTCTACCAATTGCCCCAAGCTTTGTCTAATTTTCTCTGCTTAAAAAATCCTCTCCCCTTACCTGGGTTTATCCTACTTTTTCCATCTGGTAAAGCAAAGTTCTCTTTGATAATCCATATACAGAAAAGTATTCCATTGCTAAGCAACAATCTTTGCTATGCCAAGCCATCAAGTATTTCAATGCCAACATAATACATACATATCATCTTTCAGTGACTTCTCAAGATTTCTCTTCTGAAGGATTCAGTTGGTTAGCCTTTCAGGTTCGTTGAGCACTTGAGCTCACCAAGGTAGGTGCTGCTCCAAGATCACACTATCTAGGTTCCAGATAGAAAGCAACTGGAGCTACAGTCTTGTCCAATCAGATGAATTTCCTGACTTCCTCTTTTCACTTTTTCTACACACACAGACATATTTCAGACATGAATCATAATTCTGGTACCAAAGTCAGAAAGATAGCTTTGTTCTCATGACTTGAAAAAAAAAATAGAATTTTGGTTATTTTGGGGCCAATTTCCCTTTGTACGAAGAAAAAGAAAAGTAGGCTGGTGAACTGACTCAAAGATAAAAAAAGAAATGATGACACCTTCTGGACACAGATTGCTCATGTAACTCCCGAAAGGGATGGACAAGTGCTAAGAACACACACCACAGCTACTCCCACTGTAACTCTGAAACTGCATACTTTCTCTCACTGCTGAAATGACGTAAATCTTTATTACATTCATATAACACATTTTAATATGCTCTGAGATTTAAGTGGAATAGATTATAGCTCTTTGTAAGAAGAGACTAGGAAGCTGAGGATCAGAAAGGTCAAAATATTTACCAAGATCCTACAGCTAAATGGCAAGAGAATTAAGGTTTGGTGATTCCTGATCTAAAGCCCTTTCTTAAACAGGCATTGCAATAATAAGTAATATTCACCACGCTTATTAAATATCTACTCTAGGTCAGGATCTGGAAATATCACAGACTGCCAGAAGAACAAACAAGTCTCTCCTGGAAGAAGTGCAGCTGATTGCTTCTTGGAAGAGAGAATGGCTATACTTCATTTCACGTATTTTGGTCATTTTGTCAGAAGGGACCATTCTCTGACCTTGATTATATCCCTCCAATTTAGAAACCATTTAAAGAACAGATTTGATACACTAAACAACAATGACTGAAAACCAGAGGAATTGTGGAAAGACACCCAGAGCATCATCCATGAAGAAAGCAAAACGTCATTAAAAAGACAGGAAAGGACTGGATGCCAAGATGGCGGAAGAGGCAGAAAGACAGCACAGACCCTCTCCAACAAAGAAAAGGGGAACCAATTAACACAGACACAGAAGATAATCCTGGACCCCTAAACCTTGAAGGGAAGGATATAGAAGTGGACTAAACCCCAACTAGCAGAAGAATTTGCATGAAAATACCAGAAAAGGAAACACACGGAGCTGTGGTTTGGCAGCGATCCTGAATGATCCTGACGGCACAGACAGCCTGGAGACTCCTCAGTGGTGGTAGGACCTAAGAATTAACCTAAAAATCAGCCCTGCTAGCCAGAGACTGCACGGAGGATTGCCCTGGTGCCTGTGGAATAAAAGGGGAAACAGCGGTAAAGAGGAAGATGGGCTGAGCAGTGGACTTTTGCCTCTCTGGTGGGCGCCACCATTTTGACTGTTTACAGGCGCTTGACCACTTTGGATATTTAAAAACACAGCACTATCCAAGAGTCCAGGGCTTAAGAACAGGCTCTGCTTGCCAGTAACCCCAAGGACACTCCGGACCTGCACGATTGAAAAGGTGCGACATTCCTCTTGTTACTCTTATACCCTACAAATGCTTGATGAACAGAGGTGCAGCCATCCCCCACTCCCACCTACCTTCTGGGCCCACGAGAACTCCATCACAGTCTGTGTACTCAGACAGAGCCTGGATGCCCTGCCCTGTCCTCCACTGATTTTTTTTTTTTTCTCTTTTTTAATTTTTATTAAAACATCAAGAGAAGATGGCAGGAATACACAGAGTCACTGTACCAAAAAGAACAGATCGATCTTCATCCATTTCAGGAAGTGGCATATGATCTAGAACCAATGGTAATGAACGAAAAAGTCAAAGCTGCAATAAAAGAACTGGCGAAGAAGAAGACCCAGGAATTGATGGCATACCGATTGAGATATTTCAACAAACAGATG
>NW_006927637.1:0-477 GCF_000298275.1 Orycteropus afer afer | reverse complement strand
TTTTCTTTTTGCATTTTTTTTCCTTCATTATTCTCCTTCTCTATCTTTTTTTGCTTAGTGCCCTGTCTCCAGATATTGCAGGTTTTCTTGTTTTTTCTTCTTCTTTTTCCCTCTTTTCTTTTTTTGGTTACTGTTCCTGTGTGAGTACATGGTGTGCTTTTTGTCCATGTGCTTTTAGTTTTTTGATGGCTATTCAACTGTAATTTTGTCTAACTGAGTGGGAGACAGGAACAGTCCCCATAAGACACAATGACACCCACACCTCCTGCAATTTCACTTACTGAGTGAGAGACGCTACCTCCTTCTCCACCAACAGGCCAATGAAAAAAAGCCACCAAGAAGAGCCTGAATCACCCTTGGCTGCTCTTCACAAACAATCAACAGAGATCTAAATACAACAACACCACAATGCCTAGGAGACAACAGACCATCAAAGTCCACATAAAGAAGCAGGATAAAGTGGTAGAAACAAGGGAG
>NW_006927636.1:6781-7464 GCF_000298275.1 Orycteropus afer afer | reverse complement strand
GTTGCTGTTATTTTGTTATGTGTTTTTTTCATGGTGTCCCTGGTTTCTTTGTTCCATATTACTTTCTATGCTTACCTCATTATGTTTATGAATTGTGTTATCATTTCCTTTGTTGCTATTGTTTTAGTATTTGCTGAGTATTTGTGCTTGTCCTCTCTTTCATTGTGATATGAAGGTTTATCATTTTTCTTTGAGGTTACCCTATGATTTATTATTTTCTCCCCAAGTTTAGAACAGTCCATTCTATTGCACAACTCTCTTAATGTCCTCACTATTTAGAAGTTCTGTAACTACACAGTCTTTCCCCCCTTTTTTTGTAGTTGTCCTCACTTGCCAATTGATGTCTGTGGCTCCCTGTTTACAGTCTTGTAAGCTCATTTTGCTTTAGATATTCCATAGCTGTGGTTTCTGGGTTATGTCATCTTGTGTATTAATGGTTGGTTGTTATTTGCTATTTTTGGTTCTCTGTTCAAAGGACTCCCTTTATCATCTCTTGTAAGGTTGGTCTGGTTTCAACAAATTCCCTTAGTTTCTGCTTATCTGGAAATCTCCTAATTTCACCATCATATTTGAAGGAAAATTTTGTCAGGTATATAATTCTTGGTTGAAAATTTTTCTCTTTCAGGGTTTTATATATACCATCCCATTGCCTTTTTGCTTGCATGATCTCTGCTGAGAAATCA
>NW_006927636.1:3214-4221 GCF_000298275.1 Orycteropus afer afer | reverse complement strand
CTTCCCTTCAAGGCTCAGGGGTCCAGGATTATCTTCTGTGTCTGTGTTAATTGGTTCCCCTTTTCTTTGTTGAAGTGGGTCTGTGCAGTCTTTCTCCCTATTCCACCATCTTACTGTAAGTCAAGCAGACCTATTTTCAAGTGGATGGTTTTTAACAAACAGCAATTTGTTCTTTTACTGCGTAGAGAGTAGAAGTCTGAATTCTGAGTGCCTGCCAGCTCTAACGGGCTAGAAGAAGGTCCCTTGACTTTGGGCTTCAACTCTGCCTCTTGTTCCAGGCCCACAGGAGCTGGAGGCTTCTTCTGACTCAGGCAGATACTGGCCTGTAAGGTTGATGAACCCAAAGTCAGCAGGTAAAATGGCATAATCCCAAGATCAGCAAGCAACACAACAAAATTGTACCAAAAAGCTAGGGATCTTTCTCAAAGTTTCTCCATATATACAGAAGCAGGACACACCCCAAAGACAACTCTCCTTCAACTGATTAGATGGTCACAGCAGATACCACCATGGAGGGTATTAAACTCTCATCAAGGGGATTATCTACATACAGCCCAGCCAAGTTGACACATAATGGTATCTACCACAGTCTACTTCTGAAAAATATTAATCACCGAAAACCTTAGGAATAGCCCCACAACATGGGCTGATATAGTGCCAGAGATGAGCCTCTCAGGTTGGAAGGAACTCAAAATATGACTGTGTAAGAGCTACTTGCCCAAAATAGAGTCAATCTAAATGATGGGGATGGAAACAGAATATTTGTGTCCTTTATTTGCTGATGTGCCATGATTCAAAATGACAAGAAACAGCTGCAAACATCCATTAATGATCAGAATGGGGAACATAAGAAGTACAAATCCAGGAAATTTGGAAAATGTAAAAAATGAAATGGAGCACATAAAGATCAGTATCCTAGGCATTGTTGTTGTTGTTGTTGTTATGTGCCATCGAGTCGGCCCTGACTCATAGCGACCCCTCCTTGGGTTTCCGAGGCAGTATCACTA
>NW_006927636.1:960-2229 GCF_000298275.1 Orycteropus afer afer | reverse complement strand
ATTTGATACCAACTTCATTGTAGACCACACTATAGCCTGTTATATTACAGTGTTTTGAACAGTAAATCATAAAATTGAACATCTGTGAGTAAACATCTGAGAATGATATCATGAGCAAATTTCATGCTGGAAAATTATAGTACATATTACTAATGATAAAATGTCCAAAACAAAATAAACAAAACAGGTGGTCATAAGTGTCATGCATCACAGCTTGAATATGTCATAAGTCAGGGACTTTCTGTATTTCATATTGGGTAAGTTGTAGTTTGTGTTTATGTAGATTTGGTTTGCTTCAGTTGCCAAACTTATGTGCAGAGTTGTTCAGAGGAATCTTTTATTATCCTTTTGCTGTCTGGTGGATCTATGACGATATCCCATGTTCACTTCCTGTTGTTGATAGTTTTCTTCTCTCTCCCTCTCTCTTTTTTTTTTTTTTTTGGTCAGACTTATTAGAAATGTGTTAATTTTATTAATCTTTTTGAAGAACCACCTTTTACTCTGATTTTCTCTATGGCTTTCTATTTTCAATTTCACTGATTTATGGTCTGTATTATGTACTTTTTTCTATTTGGTTTGATTTTATTTCTCTTTGTTTTCTAGGTTGTTCTGTTTGGAAGTGTAGATTATTCATTTGAGTCTTTTTGTCTTTCCTAAAACAAGCATATCCCTCTCTGCACTGTTTTCCCTGTACCTACAAATTTTCATATATTGTATTCTCTCATTTATTAAATTAATGTAAATTTTTCTTTTGGGTGTGTTTTGTGTATAATTTAGATTGTATGCTATGTGTTATGCTTAAATTATTTAGAAGTGTGCTGATTGGACATTTTTTTCCTTATATTTCTGCTATTGATACCTAGTTTTATTCTATTGTGGGGAAAGAGCATACGCTGAGATTTCAATTCTTCCAATTTTAAAAATTATCTTATACTCTAGGATTTTTTTAAATCAAGATATGTGTTCTGTGAGTGCTTGAAACTAATCTATACTTCGCTGTTTTGCGTTCTGAAAAGTGTTCTATTAATGTCAATTAGATTGTGTTGGTTGATGGTGTTTGGATCTTTTCCATTTCAGTCTTCTATATCCTGATCTATTTCTACCAACAACTGAGAATAGGGTATTGACATCCCCCCATAATTGTTAATTTGTCTACTTCTCTGTTTTTGCTTCATGTATTTTGCAGGTCTGTTGGTTGGTACATACACATTTTTTTTTTTTAATTGTGATTTGGGTGAAGATTTACAGAGCAAATTCACTTTCTGTACA
>NW_006927636.1:0-565 GCF_000298275.1 Orycteropus afer afer | reverse complement strand
CATAGTTGTATAGGTTGCAGATCGGATGGTGTACCAGTCACTAGGACTGATTGTTTCCATTAATTTTGGTTATCTTCTTTCTTCTTTGCTCTTGATGAGGAGAGACCCATCTTCGCATCTAGATGGCAGATTGCTAGCTTTTAAGATCCCAGTCGCTACTCGCAAAAGAAGGAGGTGCAACAATGTTTTGTATAGTATGTTATGCCAATTGAGCTTTATGTCCCCTGTGACTATGGTCCCAAGCCCACAGGATCAACTACTCAGTCACTCTGGGTAGCTGGCTGTGACCAACCAGTGACCAAAACCTTGCCCCTTTTCAGCTCTACTATACACCTGGGGATTCTGATCATTCACATAAACTCATAGGACCCAGTGTCTGACAACCCTATATATGATCTTGGATACACTCCCCATTTCATACACATACCTAATCATTTAGCCTGTCCACCTATCTAACCCTCCATATACCTATGTTTGCCTTCACTGAGAACTCAGTACTGTATATGCAAAAGGGTTCATGTTTGTTGTCTGTACTTCCCATGTACCTCTCTATGTCTTTCTCATC
>NW_006927635.1:0-4976 GCF_000298275.1 Orycteropus afer afer | reverse complement strand
CCATCTTGCCCTGCCTCCTCCTTTCCAGTTTTAATGCATTTAAATATAACTAAAACTTTTGCCTAGTAATCAGGGTAAAATTTAATTTGTAATCCACAATAGGATAGTTTCAAAAAATACACTAGTTAGTAAGGTAGACATAAACACATCATAAACAAAGCATTTGTCTTAGAGTTCTCTAGAGAAATACTATATATACGTATACATATACACACATATGTATGTATACACGTGTGTGTATGTGTGTGTGTGTGTGTGTGAGCTCTGGTGGCATAGTGCCTAAGGCTAACTAGAAGACTGGTGGTTCAAACCTACCAACCACTCCTCGGAAGGAAGACTGGACAATCTACTTCCACAGAGATACCACCTGGGGTCGCTATGAGTCTCAACTGATTTGGTGGCAGTGAGCTTTTGTGTGTGTGTGTATGTGTGTGTGTATTCCAATAAATAACTCAAGGAGAACTATATTCTTTAGGATTCTGTGGCTTAATTTGGGCTCAAACTAAGAGAGAGAAAAACAACATGATTTACACATGATTTACTTAAAGGAATGTCTTGTCCTATGTATTTGTCGGGGACTAAGAAGTTCAAGGAAGGCTGGGCAATCCTACTTCCATAGTGATACTGCCTCGGAAACGCAAGGAGGGGTCGCTATGAGTCGGGTTTGACTCGACGGCACATAACAACAACAACAACAAAGAAGTTCAAGATCCAAAGGTCAGGTGATAGGCTAGAGACTCCTGTTGACTTAACTTCCCTGGAAGAGAAAAAAGTAAGAGTTTTCTGGAAAAGTATCTATCTAGGGTATCTAAGGAAACTCCCTTTTTGTTCTCTATGGTCTTTAGTTGACTGAAGTCCAACCACATTGTAGAGGCTTTACTTAAAGCCAACTGATTTAATCACATGTAATTACTTTATAGAAGCAATTAGACTATTGTTTTACTAAACAACTGGGCACCATAGCCTAGCCAATTGACACATAAAATTAATGATCACAGCATCTGAAATATATGAGGGTCAATAGACAATTCTAGTCAGATTGCTGCTGATTTCTGTACTGATTTTAGTCAAACAGCCTACAGTGTTTGCACCTATCCACAGAAGAAGTGAGCAAATGAAAATATGAATGTTTTTATTAAATCTATCATCCCTTAATAGCTTTTACAAGAAGTAGTTCAGTGGTAGAATATCTGTCTTCATAAGGGAAACCTGGCTTTAATTCAGAGATAATGCACTTTATGCTCAACTACCGTCAATGGAGGCTTGCTTGTTGCTATGATGATGAACAGGTTTCAGTGGAACTTCCAGACTAAGATGGACTAGGAAGAAATGCCTAGAAATATGCTTCTGAAAGACAACCTGTGAATATCCTATGGTTTACAATGGTCTGATTTGCAAGGAATCATAGGTATGGTACAGAACTGGGCAGTATTTTGTTCCCCTGTGCATGGGGTGCCATGAGTCAAGGGGTAACTTTCTGGCAGCTTACAACAACAACTACAACAATAATGGTAATGCACAATTATTTTCTCTAAATAGTTTCATATTTAGAATATCTTTAATCTTCTTTACATCCCTCTAATATAGTATATAGGAAGTCCTCAGAAAAGATTTGGCTAATAAATTTCATGTATATAATATTCCAAATTCATCATTGTGATTCAAGGAGAACCATGCTCTTTAGGATTCTGTGTCTTAGTTTGGGCTCAATAGAGAGTTCAATGGCTGGTTTGTGAGAACATGACATAGGGAAGATGTTATAGAGTTATAGAGACTCTTCAGTGTGTGACTTCTCTAGTTTTCCTATTATGTGGTGTCCCATGCCTTGCTCCTGAAGATGTTCTCCAGGTCACTCCAGTTAAGACCTTTTTGGTTGCTTCTTCTGATTCATGTTTGGATCCATATATCTCCTAATAATTAATCACCTTGTTGAGATAGGAAAAACACCTTTTACTCCCATTTTAGTGACACTTTGTGATTAGAACAAATGCCATCTTGTCCTTTACTATCTTTGGTTAAGTTATTAAAAGAAGTTCACTCCATATTAAAGTACCTTCTCCTCAAACTACCAACTAACCTGAAGCACCTGGAAGACTCAAATCTGAGTTTAAGTAGTTGAGTCAGAGACATTTTCATACATGGTCAAAATCACAAGGATTTCCCTTAATATTGCCCCCTAATTCTCATCCTTATATTCAGGTTATCCAATCTTTCCTTCCTTCCTGACTTCTCAGTTACTCATGCAAATATACAGAAAGCGTACCTAGCCAGAAATCGCACTATACAGCATCTGGTCTCCCTTTTAAGACACAGTAACACAGTAGAATATTTCAAAAATGATGCTTGACACATAAATGAGAGGTCTGAATTTGTCTTTTCATTGCTGAAAGGAGATAGTGCTCTCTTTTCATCACCATTGATTTCTATTTAGAAATTCACTCTTCCACTTTGGTGAGAGAAATGTTAGGAATGATCTCACAGCATTGGCTTCCCAAAAGCAACACAGAATTCTAAAAGCACAAGACAAGTAGAAGAATGGGAATTCCAGAACCCTTAATTGTGCTTATGAGAAACCTGTACGGGGACCTAGAGGCTGTCATTTGAACAGAACAAGGGGGCAACACATGGTTTAAAATCAGGTGAGGTGTATGTCAGGGTTATATCTTTTCATCATATTTATTCAATCTCCATGCTAAGAAAATAACATGAGAAACTGGACTATATAAAAAAGAATGTGGCATCAGAATTGGAGGAAGACTTATTAGCAATGTGTGATATGCAGATGACACAACCTTGCTTGCGGAAAGTGAAGATGACTCAAAACACTTAATGATGAAGATCAAAGACTACAATTTTCATATTCCTACATATATATTTGTGCTATAAAAATGTCCATATACAGTTTAAACACAACAGGATGCAAAGTTAGAATAAATTCTTAGCCACAACTAAGGACCTTGAGGGAGTAAGTCGCTGGGCCTGTGGGCTTAGGATCATGGTCATGGGGAACATCAAGGTCAATTGGCACAACATGGCATATAAAATACAGCTCTACATCTTACTTTGGTGAGTAGCGACTGGGGTCTTAAAAGTTTGCAAGTGGTCATTTAAGATGCAACAATTGGTCTCTCTTTGTCTGGAGCAAAGAGTGAAGAAAATCAAAGAAACATGGGAAAAGTTAGTACAAAGGACTAATAGACTATGAGGACCTTAACATATATGACCCTGAGACTAGAAGTATTAGATGGTACCCAGTTCATGGCACATAACAACAACAACAACAGCAGCTACCAAAAAAGGGATCAAAATTGGAGATCCTGGATAGAGTGGGAGAAAAAGTTGGAACACAATTAAATATTATATGAAAAACCAGTCTTACTCATCTAACAGAGACTAGTGAGACCCCCAAGACTATGGCCCCTAGTCACCCCTGGCCTGGAATTGAACTCACTCCTATAGATTAACTCTCAACCAAATGATAGAGAAGCCTATGAGCTGAGTGCCTACACCAGGGAGATTCACTCCTTAGAACAATCTATCAAGGGAGATCAGAGGGTGACATTTGCACAGGGAAAAATGTAGGGAGGCAGGAATGCATAGACAAGAAGGACACAGGGAAAGGGTAACCACTGGGAGGAAGCGGGAAGAGAGATATTACACTGTGGGGAATGCAACCAGAGTCACAAGAAAAAATGTGTATGAACTGTTGAATGTAAAATGAATCTGCTATGTAAAATTTCACCAAAATCACAATAAAAAGTTTTTTTTTTTTTAAATTTTATTTTGATTTGGGTGAAGATCTACAGAGCAAATTCACTTTTTTTTTTTTTTTTATTAGGATTTGGGTGAAGATTTACAGAGTAAATTCACTTTTCATACAGCAGTTCACATATACTTTGTCTCATGTCATTGACCAAAATTTACAATGCAACAGCTCCCCTCCCACTTCCTCCCCATAGTTACCTCCTCCCAGTGTCCATCCCTTCATACTCTTCTGCACCCTGAGCTGTGTCCCTGTGCATAAGCAGCCCTTCCTTCTCCCATGATTGTTCTCTCCAGGGCATGTGTCTACTTGAGGTAAATGTTTAACTCACATGCCTGTACTTTGTTTGGCTGGAAACCACAGGTGTGGGTTCAATTCCAGACCTGAAGGGCAGCTAGGGGCCATCGTCTCAGTGGTTTCATCAGGCTCTATTGGACCAGCAAACCTGGTCCCCACCTTCTTCCCTTTTTTTTGCCTCGAAATGACCTTGAGTTCTGTTCCACATTTTTCTCCCTCTCCATGCAGGATCCCGTACATCCCCTCCAAGTGGATGACAGTGGTAGCCGGGCACCATCCAGTTCCTCTGATCTCATAGCTGTACAGGCTGCAGATCAGATGGTGTACCAGTCGCTAGGACTGATTGTCTCCATCCATTTGGTCCTCCTCCTTCTTCCTGACGAGGAGACACCCATCGTTGCATCTAGATGGCAGCTCGACAGCTCTCAAGATCCCAGTCGCCACTCGCCAAAGTAGGAGGTGGAACAATGCTTTGTATAGTATGCCATGCCAACTGAACTTGATGTCCCCTGCGACCATGGTCCCAAGCCCGCAGGATCAACCACTTGGTCCCTCTGGGTAGCTGGCTGTGACCAAGCAATGACCACAACCTTGCCCCTTGTCAGCTCCACTACACACCTGGGAATTCTGATCACTCACATAAACCCATAGGACCATCGTTCACCAACCCTATACATGATCCCGGACACACTCCCCATGTAGACACACCCAATCATTCAGCCTGCCCACCCATCCATCCGTCCACACACCCCTATCCGCCTTCACTGACAACTCAGCACTGCATACGCAAAAGGGTCCATATCCGCCGTCTGCACTTCCCATGCACCCCTCCATGTCCCTCTCATCCTCAATGGTGCCACATTGGTCACTCCCATTTGGTACATTGCCCTTCTCTTCACCCAAATCAATATTTATC
>NW_006927634.1:0-6734 GCF_000298275.1 Orycteropus afer afer | reverse complement strand
GTCTTGGATAGAGAACTCTAAAATGATGTCACCTCTACAGGTTAACTAGCATTGGGCACACTCTGAGGTCTTAGTTTCCTAGTGCTGCTGTAACATAAATGCTACAACTAAGTGGCTTTAAAAAACAGAAATTTACTTTCTTACAATTCTGGAGGCTAAAAGTCCAAATCAGCATCTTAGCCATGTTGATTCCTTTGCTGTAAGGCAGTCTTAACCATGACCTGATTCCTTGATTTACAGACGACCCCCACATAGTGTCTGTTTTCCTTCCACATGTGCATGTCTTTATGTCTAATCTGCTTTTTTTTTATAAATAATAAATGAGTAAATTTACAACCCACTCTATTTGGGTATAAGAAGGCCTGGTGGCATAGTGGGTAAGGCATTTTGGTTGCTACACAGAAGGTCGGTGGTTCAAACCCACTAGCTGCTCTGTGGGGAGAAGACAAGGCAATCTACTTCCATAAAGATTTACAACCTTGGAAACCCAATGGGGGTTGCTATGAGTTGGAATCTATTCAATGGCAGTTGGTTTGCAGTTTTTTGGTCTACTTGGGTATGATTTAGTTAACAAAACAAAGAAATTCCTGTTTCCAAATAGGATTATATCCAAAAGTATAGGGGTAAGGATTCTACACATATTTTAAGGCAACACAATTTAATCCATAATACCTGGCAAAAGTATTAATGTTTTATTCTACAAATCATAATTTATAAATGGCATGGATGAAATGCAGGGTAGAATTAACAAGAATAGCAAATAGAGCATTTGAAAACTGGCTTAAAGTGCTAAACACTGTAGATTAGTTGATGAAGAGAAGATAGATGGAAGAGTTAATAATGGCCATTAAGTAGGGAAAAGATTATTTTAAACATAAGATGGTTGGCCCAATTTCTCTGTTTCCATTTGAACAGAGTAAGAAAACAGACTTAAGACATGGCCTGAGAAAAATTCACTGACAGTGGAGTGCATTAAATATTAACAGGAGAGGGTATAGAATTTTCTTTTCTGGAATTATATTAAAAGTGAAAATGGCCCACATCTTAGAGGTAAAATTCTGCATTAGATGACAACTTAAATTCCTTCCAGCTGTATGTTTCTTTTCCTTCCAACAGGACTATATACAGAAAATAATCAACTGCTATTTCAAGCTTTCATTTCCATTCCTCTCTTGGCTAATAGAAACATTCTTCTAGGAATAAGAATTTTTAATGCAAATTCAGTTCAATTTCAAGATTCACACTTGCAAGTTCCAATAATTTTCAAGTGAAATCAAATATTAACTTTCTATGCAACACATTAAAAGCATGACTACATTCACAATGTGGGTGGCACTTCAAAATTGAGACTAAAATTAGCATTGCTGATATTTTAGATTTTGCTTTGCAATAAAGTTGCATTTCAAAAGAATATTAGTCTCCTCCTGCACAAAATCTCCTGACAATAAACACAAACTAAAGCTAAACAGAATTCTCATATAATTAGAAGATAAGGCACTTTTCCTTTCCCATTCACCTTCCCTAGTGCCCTGAAAAGAGCTACTGCTTGGAGAAGGTAGTGACAAAGAGTAGACCAGTAGGGTGGTTAATGAGGGGTCCCTGTGAGGGATAGACCAGGGGAAAATGTACTTAGACCAAACAGAAGGCACACCATGAGGAAATGTCAAAAGATCAAGGACCTGAGGTCTTTCCTTCACCACATTTGAGTTTTATGCTGTGGCTGTTATTGTTATTAAAGAAATACAGCTTTATATTTATTTGTTTTTATTCAGAATTGCATCCCAATAACTGGTGCTAGGACAATAGATATCTTTGTAAAAAAAGAAATAAAATTTGAGCCTGACCTCACACCACACATAAGAATCAATTCCAGGTAGACAGAGACCTAAATGTTAGAAATAAAGGTCTTAAGGGGGAAAAAAATGTGAAAGAGTATTTTCTTGACCTCAAAGATTTATTAACAGGACAGAAAAAGCACTAACCACAAAGATTGGTCAATTGGATCACATTAAAATAAAAAAATGTCTGTTTATTAAAAGATACCCTAAAAGAAATAAACAGGCAAGCCACAGAATGGCAAAAGATGTTTATAATACATATACTAACAGATGACTTTTATCCAAAATACGTTAAAAAAATAATCCTACAAATCAAAAAGACAAAGATAATTCTATAGCAAAAGAGAAATCCAAATGGTCAATTAATAATATGTGAAAGTATTCAGAGCACTTAATTTTTCTTATGCACATAGACCAAGTGAAAGTCAACTTCATTAGTAATCAGCAAAATGCAAATAAAAACCACAATGACATGCTACTCTGTACCTACCACAGGAACAAAACATAAGTATCTACTGAGGTTGAAGATACACATGTCATATGACCAGTAATTTCCACACCTCAAAATATACCCAGCAGAAATGTGTTGCTGTTAGGTGTAGTCAGCTCAGTTCTGACTCATAGAAACCCTATGTGCAACAAAAAAAAACACTTTCCAATTCTGTCCCATCCTCACAATCATTGCTGTTTTGAGCCCATTGTTGCTGCACTGTGTCAATCCATTTCATTGACAGTTCTCCTCTTTTTCACTGACCCTTTACTCTACTTACAAAGCATGATATCCTTCTCCATGGACTGGTCACCCATGATAACATGTCTGAAGTAAGACAGATGAAGTCTCTCCACCCTCTCTTCTAAAGAGCATTCTGGCTGTACTTCTTCCAAGACAAATTTGTTCATTTTTCTGGCACTCCATGCTATAGTTAATATTCATCAATATTATAATTCAAATGCATTAATTCTTCTTTAGTCTTATTTATTGTCCACCTTTCACATGCATATGAGGCAATTAAAAATACCATGGCTTGGGTCAGGCACACTTTAGTCCTCAAAGTGACATCTACTTCCATAGTGATACCACCTCAAAAACCCAAGGAGGGGTCACTATGAGTCAGATCCGACTCGACGGCAAAACCAAAACCAAAACCAAACTCACTACCATGGAGTCAGATCTGACTCATAGCGACCCCTCCTTGGGTTTCCGAGGCAGTATCACTATGAAAGTAGATTGCCCAACCTTCTTTCCAAGGAGTGGCTGGTGGGTTTGAACCACCAGCCTTCTCGTTAGCAGTCAAATGCCTTAGGCACTATGCCACCAGAGCAGTGGGTGAGATTTAGAGGGTCTTTGCAGCAGATTTGTCAATACAATACATCATTTGATTTCTTGACTGCTGCTTCCATGAGCATTATTTGTGGATCCAAGTGAAATTGTATGCTTGACAACTTCTATCTTTTCTCACTTTATCATGATGTTCATTATTGGTGCAGTTGTATTTTTGTTTTCTTTATGTTGAGGTGTAATCCAAACTGAAGACTGTAGCCTTTGTTTCATCAGTAAGTGCATCAAGTCCTCCTTGCTTGCAAGCAAGGTTGTGTCATGTGCATATAACCAAAAGATAAGAAACCAAATCTACTGCCATCAAGTCAATTCCAGCTCATAGTTACCCTATAGGACAGAATAAAACTTCCCCATAGGGTTTCTAAGGCTGTAAATCTTTACAGAAGCAGACTGTCCCATCCATCTCCTGTGGATCAGCTGGTGGGTTTGAACCACTGACCTTTTCGTTAGCAGTTCAATACTTTCACCACAGTGCCACCAGAGCTCCAACAACACAGTGCATGCCTGGCACAAAGCCAGGACCTTGATATTAAGAGCCTCATGCTCTACTGACTGAGCTTGTTGGGCAGTTCTTTGCAATATAATAGGTAGAGTCTTCCTTCAATCCTGATGCCATGTTCTTCTTCATATAGTCCAGTCTCTCAGATTATTTGCTCAGCATACAGACTGAATAAGCATGGTGAAAGGACACAACCTTGATGCACATCTTTCCTGATTTAAAACCATTTAGTACTCCCTTGTTCTGACTGAACGACTTCCTCTTGGTCTATGTGCATAAGCAAAATTAAATGCTCTGAAATTCCTATTCTTCGCAATGTTACCCATAATTTGTTATGATCCACACAGTCGGATGTCTTCGCACAGTCAATAAAACACAAACATCTTTCTGGTATTCTCTGATTCAGCTAAAATCCATCTGACATCAGCAATGACATTCCTCGTTCCACGTCCTCTTCTGATTGCAACTTGAATTTTTGGCAGTTCCCTGTCTACGTACTTCTTGCCACCACTTTTGACTTATTCTTAGCAAAAGGTTGCTTTATGTAATTAATGATATTGTTTGATAATTTCCACATTCCGTTCAATTATCTTTCTTTAGAATAGGCATGTCTATAGATCTCTTCCAGTCAGTCAGTCAGTCAGTCAGGTAGCTGTCTTCCAAATGTCTTGTCATAGAGGAATTAGTGTTTCCAGCATTGCATCCATTTGTTGAAATATCTCAATTGGTATTCTGTCAATTCCTGAAGCCTTGTTTTTCACCAATGTTTTCTGTGCAGCTTAGACTTCTTCCTTTAATGCTATCAGTTCTTGATCATAGGCTACCTTATGAAATGGTATAACTTAACCAACTCTTTTGGTACAGTGACTGTGTGTATTCCTTTGTCTACGTTTGTTGCTTCCTGCATTGCTCAATTCTTTCCCTGTGGAATCTTTCAATATTGCAGGTCAGGGCTTGAATTATTTCTTCAGTTCCTTCAGCCTGAAAATACCAAGTGCATTCTTCCATTTTGGTTTTCTGACTCCAGATCTTTATACATTTCATTATAATGTTACCTCGTCTCCTCTAGCCACCCTTTGAAATCTTCTGTTCAGCTCTTTTCACTTCACCATGTCATCCATTTCTTTAGCTACTCTACATTCAAGAGCAAGTTTCAAAGGCTCTTCTGACATCTATTTTGGTCTTTTTTTTTTTTTTTTCCTGTCTTTTTAATGACCTTTAGCTTTCTTCATGTATGATGACCTTGATGTCATCCCACAACTCGTCTGGTCTTTGGTCATTAGTGTTCAGTGCATCAAATATATGCTTGAGATTGTCTCTAAATTCAGGTGGGATATACTCAAGGTCATACTTTGGCTCTCATGGATTTATTTAAATATTGTTCCACTTCAGTTTGAACATGAATATGAGCAACTGATAGTCTGTTCCATAGTCAGTCCCTGTTTTTGTTCTGATTGATGATACTGATCTTCTCCACTATCTCCTTCCACAAATGTAATTGATTTGATTTCTATATATTCCAACCAGCAAGATCCACATGTACAATCACCATTTATGTTACTGAACAAAAGGTATCTGCAATGAATAAATTGTTGGTCTTGCAAAATTCTATCATGTGATCAGTCTCCTGCATCATTTCTATCACCAAAGTCAAAATTTTCCAATCATTGATTCTCCTACTCTGTTTCCAACTTTCACATTCCAATTACCAGTGCATCCTGATTGTATGTTTGATCAAATTTAGACTGCAGAAGTTGATTACAATCTTCAGTTTCTTCACCTTTGGTATCAGTGGTTGGTGCATAAATTTGAATAAGAGTCATAGTAACTGGTAGTACTTACAGGAATGTGGATATTATCCTATTACTGATAGCATTGTATTTCAGGATGTATCTTGAAATGTTCTTCTTGATAATGAATGGGACACCCATTTCTCTTCAATTCCCAGCATAATACACTATATGACTGTTCAATTCAAAATGGCCAATGCTAGTCCATTTCAGCTCAGTTCACTAATGTCAACCATAATGATTTTCAAGTGCTCCATTTCATTTTTCATAACGTCAAATTTTCCTTGATTCATACTTCACACATTCCACATTCCACTTATAAATAGATAATTATTTCTTCTGGCAGCTATTTCTTCTCATATTTATCTGGCTATCTGTACAAGAATGTTCATGGCAGCATTATTTTAAAAGTAAAAAACTGGAAACAACTTAAATGTCCATGAACAGGAGATTGACCAAATAAATTATCATATATTCATATAATTGACTATTTTTCAGCAAAGAAAATGAATGAAATACAGCTACATGTAACCATGGAATGAATCTCACGAACATGAAGTTAAGCAAAAGACGCTAGACACAATGGAATGATTTCATTAAAATATGATTCTACATTATGAATTCATTTAATTAACATTTATAAAAGTGGTTACAAATTAATATTTAGGAGTAGAAACCATGAAGGAAGTCACTACCCTATAAATCAAGATAGTGGTTACTTTTGGGGCTGAGGGAGGCACTGTAATTGAGAATGGGTACATGTAGAAATTCTGCAGTATTCTATGTTTTTTACCTGTATGATGGTTACAAATATGCTATACATTTGTGTTTTATGCACATATCTGTGTTGTTGTTGTTGGGTGCTGTCCAGTCAATTCTAGCACACAGAGACCCTATGTGTAACAAGGTAGAATTTCCCCATAGGGTTTTTGAGGCTATAATCTTAATAGAAGCAGATCACCAGATCTTTCTCCTGTGAATCTTCCAGTTAGCAGCTGAGTGCCTAACCACTGAGATGCTAGGATGCCTGTACATATCTTTACGAAGTTTTATTTCAAGATTAAAATAGTAAGGGAGAGTGGGCAAGATGGCGGACTAGGCAGAAAGACTGCACAGACCCTCTTCAACAAAGAAAAGGGAAACCAATTAACACAGACATAGAAGATAATCTTGGACCCCTGAGCCCTGAGGGGAAGGATACAGAAGTGGACTAAAGCCCAACTAGAAGAAGAATTTGCATGAAAATACCAAAAAAGGAGACATATGGA
>NW_006927633.1:7728-8665 GCF_000298275.1 Orycteropus afer afer | reverse complement strand
AAGAGATGCTAAAGAGAGTCCTTTGGACAGAGAAGCAACAACAGCAGGAAACAACTGATGATTAATACACATGACAATATAACCCAGAAACCCACTTATAGAGGTACCAAAGTAAAATAAGCTTACAAAACTGTAAACAGGAAACCAGAGATATCAATTGCTAAATGAGGATAATTACAAACCAAAAAGAGGGAATAAATAGTGTATTTACAGAACTTTTAAATGGTGAAAAAGTCAAGATAATTGTAGGATAGGACTAACTGTTCTAAACTTGGGGGGGAAATTATAAATCACATGGTGACCTCAAAGGACAATAATAAACCTTCACATCAAAATAAAAGAAAAAAAAAAGAAGAAGAAGAGAGGTACAAACATTTAGCAAATACTGAAATAACAACAACAAAGGAAATTACAATGAAATTCATAAAACCAATCACTAATTTCATATGGAAAGATAGAGACCTTGGATAAGCAAACCACTGCTGAAGAAGAAAAACAAAGTAGGAGGTCTCACATTCCCAGATCTCAAAACCTACTACACAGCCACAATAGTTAAAACAGTGTGGTATTGGTACAATGATAGACCAATAGAAGAGAATAAAAAAACCAGAAATAGACCCATCCATCTATGGACAGATGAACTTTGACAAAGGACTGAAACCCATTAAATGGAGGAGAGATAACCTCTTTAACAAATGGTGCTGGCAAAATTGGATATCCACTTGCAGAAAAATGAAAGAGAGCCCATACCTCATGCCACACACAAAACCGAACTCAAATTGATGAAAGACTTATATGTAAAACCCAAAACTATAAAGCTTTGTTGTTGTTGTTGTTGTTGTTGTTGTTAGGTGCTGTCAAGGCATCTCTGACTCACAGCAACCCTATGCACAACAGAATGAAACACCACCCAGTCCTGAGCCATCTCCATGATTTT
>NW_006927633.1:6398-6931 GCF_000298275.1 Orycteropus afer afer | reverse complement strand
CTTCCGTAGTGATACTGCCTCGGAAACCCAAGGAGGGGTCGCTATGAGTCAGGGCTGACTCGATGGCACATAACAACAACAACAACAACAACATATGTCGTCTGATGTCCTGACTGCTGCTTCCATTGGCGTCGATTGTAGAACCAAGCAATGTGAAGTCTAGCAATTTCAATCTTCTCTCCATTTATTGTAATGCTGCTTATAGGTCCAATTGTGAGGAATTTTGTTTTCTTTATATTGAGATGTAATCCATACTGCAGACTGTATTCTTCAATGTTATCACTAAGTGTTTCAAGTCAGCCTCACTTTCAGCAAGCAAAATTGTGCTGTCAGTGTATCTCAGGTTGTTAATCTTCCTCCAATATTGATGCCATGTTCTTCTTCATATAGTCCAGCTTCTTGGATTATTTGTTCAGCCTACAGATTGAATAATTATAGTGAAAGGATACAACCCTGACACGCTCCCTTCTTGATTTTAAACCATGCAGTATCCCCTTTTTCTGTTCAAATCACAGCCTCCTGGTATATGAATA
>NW_006927633.1:3621-4188 GCF_000298275.1 Orycteropus afer afer | reverse complement strand
AAAAATCTTTAGTGTCCTTGTCTTTGGCTTTGGTGGTTGGTGCATAAATTTTAATAATAGTAGTATTAACGGATCTTCCTTGTAGACATATGGATATTATTCTATCACTGACAGCATTGTAGTTCAGGACAGGTCTTGAAACAATCTTTATAATGATGAATGCCATGCCATTCCTCGTATATTTATCATTCCTGGCATAGTAGATCATATGGTTGTCTGATTCAAAATGACCAAAACCAGTTCATTTCAGCTGACTAATGCCTAGGATATCTATCTTTATGTGTTCCATTTCCTTTTTGACAACTTCCAGTTTTCCTAGATTCATACTTTGTACATTCCATGTTCCAATTATTAATGGATGTTTGCAGCTATTTCTCCTCAATTTGAGTTTGTGCCACACCAGCACAAGGAGGTCCTGAAAGACTTACTTTATCCATATCATTAAGGTTGGTCCTACTCTGATAAGGCAGCTCTTTCCCAGTCCTATTTTGAGTGCCTTCCAATCCAAGGGGCTCATCTTCCTGCATTGTGTCAGACAATGTTTCCAAGCTATTCATAAAGTTGCCC
>NW_006927633.1:0-2331 GCF_000298275.1 Orycteropus afer afer | reverse complement strand
AAATGAATGGATAACCAAATTATGGTACATTTACACAATGGAATACTGTGCAACATTAAAGAATAACAAAGAATACATGAATCATCTCACAAAGTGGATGAATTTGGAGGACATTATGTTGGGTGAAATAAGTTAATTGCAGAAGGACAAATATTGTATGATCCCATTATTGTAAAAATTCAAGGAAAGATTTACTCAGGGAAGGAAATTCACTTTGTTGGTTACTAGGCATGGGAGAGAAAGGGAGGGAAAATTTAGGACTAGTTGGGAATTACATGTTGATTTGGGTAAGGGGAAGGACGGTATGGAAAGAGTCTGTGACCAGTATGATGACACTGGGGAAAGGAAGAACACTGAAATGTGCATGTAAGATAGAGACAACAGAGGAAAAATTGTAACACAGAAAAATATATAGAATAAAGAAATCAGCAACACCACAAAAAGCACATAACAAAACAGGAGTAATAAATTCATATTTCTCAATAGTTACATTGAATTTAAATAGATTAAATGCAACACTTAAGAGGCAGAGAGCTGCAGACTGGAAAAGAAAACCTATCAATTGATATGACCCATCAATATCCTATCTACAAGAGACTCATTTTAGACACAAAGACAAAAATAGACTAAAATTCAAAGGTTGGAAAAGGAGATATCAAACAAATGGCAATCATAAAAGATCAGGACTGGCAATATTAATTACTGATAAAATTGACTTTAACACAAAAAACCATCATAAGAGACAAGGGAGGACATTATATAATGATTAAAGGATCAATTGGACAAGAGGACATAACCATAACAAATATCTATGCATCCAATAAAATGCCCCAAAATACATAAATAAGACTTTAACAGAATTGAAAAAACAAATGGATGACTGGACAGTAAGAGTAGGAAACTTCAAAACATCACTTTCAACCAAAGATAGAACAACTGGAAAGAAACTCAACAAAAATACAGAAGAACTAAAAACACAATCAATCAACTTGACCTTATAGACATCTGCAGAGCACTTCACCCAACAACAGCATAATATACATTCTTTTCCTGCACACATGGAATATTCTCCAGGATAGACCATATGTTAGGCCACAGAGAAAGCCCCAATAAATTTAAAAACATTGACATACTACAAAGAATCTTCTCAGATCACCCCAAAGCAAAAACCCACTGCCATTGAGTCATTTCCAACTCATAGTGAGCCCTCCTTAGGTTTCTGAGGTGGTATCTCTACAGAAGTAGATTGCCCAATCTTCTTCCATGGAGTGGCTGGTGGGTTTAAACCACCAACCTTCCAGTTAGTAGTCAAATGCCTTAGGCACTACACCACCAGAGCTCCCCTTTCAGATCACAATGCTAAAAAATTAGAAATCAACAATAGGAAGAGCAAGCAAAAAAGAGCAAACACATGGAAACTGAATAACACCCTTCTTATTAAACTACTGGTTAATAGAAGAAATAAAAAAGGAAATTAGAATTCTCCTTGAATGAAATGAGAATAAAAACACAACATACCAAAATCACTGGGCACAGCAAAAGCAGTGACCAGAGGACAATTTATATCAATACATACACACATCAAAAAAAGAAGAAAGAGTCAAAATCAACAAAATCAACACCTTAACCCAACATCTCCAACAATTAGAAACAGAGCAGCAAAATAAATAGATAAATAAATAAGCCTACAGTCACCAGAAGAAAAGAAATAATGAAAATCTAAGCAGAAATAAATGAAACAGAAAACAGAAAGACAATAGAAAAAAATCAACAAGACTAGAAGTTGGTTCTTTTTAAAGATTAATGAAATTGACAAACCACTGGTAAACTTAACAAAGGAAAGGAAAGAGAAGATGCAAATAGCATGAATAAGAAATTAAATTGATGACATCACAACAGAATCAACAGAAATAAAAATAATATCAGGATATTATGAAGAATTGTACTCCAACAAATTTGAAAACCTTGAATTCTAGAAACCATTCCCCAAGACTTCTGCTTATATACAGGAAGCAGACTACATTCCCTAAGGCAGCTACTCAGCTGCCCACAGTAGATTCCACTATGGAGTTGATTACCAGTCTCATCATGGGGAATACTACATCCAGCTGCCCAGCCACTCAACCAGGCCCAACCAAGCAGACACACAAACTGAACTACCACAGGGCTGAATGCTTCCAAATTCATTTAATGAAGCAAGCAAATTCTGATACCAAAATCAGACAAAGACACCACTAAAAAGGAAAGCTACAAACCAATATCCCTCATGAATATAGACACAAAAATCTTCAGCAAAATCCTAACCAAAAGACTCAAATAACATATCAAAAA
>NW_006927632.1:6227-6988 GCF_000298275.1 Orycteropus afer afer | reverse complement strand
TTTTGGTCAATGACATGAGACAAAGTATATGTGAACTGCTGTATGAAAAGTGAATTTACTCTGTAAATCTTCACCCAAATCCTAATAAAAAAAAAAAAAATTACTTGGAAAATTGCACAAAAAAATAAAAATATAGACATGAAACCCAACAAAATTGTTAAATTTTGTAAAATTTTAGATTAATGTAGGGGTAGGTGTTCTTTTAAAATTATTGTTAACCTTTATTGTTATACCTTAAAATAATTTTTGCATTAGTTCATTTAGTTTTATGCTGGTGAAATATATGAAATTTGATTTGCTGAGTCTGAGGCAATTTCATTAAACTTGTCCTATTGAAAATTTTTTTTTTTCAAATGAAGGTCACTTTCTTCTATTGGCTTTTGTTATACCATTCACAAACACATTGTCATTTAGTTTTTACCTATTAAGAGTGTCTTACTTATTTTTGAAAATATATCCCCTTGTAGTGATGTAGTTCCACAGTACCATTTGAATCATCTCCCACTGATTCATTATGTGATGTCTATCAATTTTCATGTTTCTTTTTATTCTAGGTCCTGCATCTAAGATATTTTGTTAATTTCTTGTATTATCTTATTTAACTGTTCTAGTTCTAGCACAAGATGTTGTTTTTATTACATTGTAGTATATCTTAAAGCTGGTAAGATGAGCACTACTCTTTCTTCTGTCTTAAACTGTTGAACTTAATTGTGAAGTTTAATTCTCCCACATAGATTTTACATAAATGTTTAAAATCAAAC
>NW_006927632.1:4285-5900 GCF_000298275.1 Orycteropus afer afer | reverse complement strand
GAACAAGAAGGGAGCCAGAGAAAGGAAATGAAATAACTCCTTACTAGTAAACCAAATCAGGCCCACTGCTCTCAAGTTAATTCCGACTCATCATGATGTTTTTTGGGTCAGAGAGGAACTGTCTCATGGGGTTTCCAGGGTTGTGAATCTTTCCAGAGGCTGATTGCCTCATCTTTCTCCTTTGGAGCAACTGATGAGTTTGAACCATCAGCTTTTTGGTTAACAGCCAAATACTTTAACCACTATGCTCAGTCTTTTGGGCTGAGGAACCAGGCTATGGGAAAAGTCTGTGTCAGAGTGTTTAAAGAAGCTAGCTTCAGAATGATCTCCTGCTTGATTGAATCTGAACAAGAGCTGGATTATAATCTCTGTGTGCCTACAAGGGCACCAGAGCCATGCCAGTGAATCCAGGTGGGAGAAATAATATTCCCCAGCCTAACAAATGCACACCTTCCCTGAACATGGGGGGAAGGTAAATACTCTTTCTTCTCCCTCCGTAAGACAGAGTTAGAGGCTGAAGCTTGCCTGCCTGATGCCTGAGGCACTAATAGATTTATTTATAGTGAACACAAGAGGCACACTTCAGCAGCTTCCTCTTTCAGAGGTGCCCATTTAAACTAGATATCTCCAACATCTGCAAGGGGAAAGGGCTGTGTTGAGGTGGTTGGAAAAGATAGTTTCTGGGAGGTGTTTCACTAGAGTCTGAGCAGAAGCTGGATGAAAATCTGCATGTAACTAGTAGGGTGTCACACCCATGCTAGTGAATTGCGACTGGTGAGCAAAACTCTTTGCTCCAAAAAGTACAACTTCTTTACGAATAGGGACAAAATCTCTCCTTGCCACCATCAAAATGATGGCCAGGGAAATCTCACCTGGATATCCCTACTACCTCCTCTATAGCCTAGCCATCTTCAGCAACCCACACCAAACATATAGACTCAAGGGCTGCAGTTCTCCCTTCCTGCTCTTCCATCACTGGCTGATCTTTCTCACACTGAGCACAAATGGCATACATCCACAGCCTTCACTTTTGGAGATGCCCACTTGTGCCAGGCTCCTTTCAACTGTGTGGCATACCCCTATGGATCAGTGATTTCAGCCACAACAATGTGCTCCCAGGGCTGACAGATAACCATAGCTACAAAAGTCCCTCCTCCTCAGTTTCCTTATCTTCCTCTTATTTTTCTCTTTTCCTTTGTCCCAGTGTTTCCTCCTTTTTTAGAATCTGATCATTTCTTCCTCTTCTTCTTCTTTAATTTTTACTAATCTTCATCTCATCCATCTCCTTTTCCTTTTCAATTTTTATTCTCTTTTCCTCTTTTTCTTCTCTTCTCCATCTCCTTGATTTTCTTTTCTTTACTTTTTATGCCCCATCCAACAGGAAGAGAATATTAACTCTCCACTATCATACTCATATATACTGCACTGACCACCTCACTCAGTGGACAAGTACCACCACCAGCTTCTGCACCATTGGATCAATGACAGATGGTAGACAACACTTGCTCATCCCAACTACAGGTCTTCTTCACAATAAAGAACTGCACCTACATTCCCATCAGTTATTCCACCAACTCAATGCTGCAATGTTAGCAACCAAAGAAGCACACCTGCC
>NW_006927632.1:1241-2281 GCF_000298275.1 Orycteropus afer afer | reverse complement strand
CAACCTTGTTGAGCATTTCTCCCTTTTGGCTGACCCTTTGGTTTACCAAGCATGATATCATATTCCAGAGACTTGTTGCATCTGAAAACATGACCAAAGTACATGAGATGAAGTCTGGCCATTATTGCTTCATACTCATCATTAATTCATACCTAGATAGTAAATTCTTACCTATCATTAATTACACTGAATGGTTGTGGGATCAACGCACTAGTCAAGAGAAAGACAGTGTCATAGACATAGATAGGCTCTTGATCTATGTACAGTTTCCTCCTGAGCACAATTAAGTGTTCTGTAATTCCCATTCATCACAATGTTATCCATAATTTTTTATGATCCCCACAGTTGAATGTCTGCATAGTCAATAAAACATAGATAAACACCTTTCTGATGTTCTTTCCTTTCAGCCAAGATCTATCTGACAGCAGCAATGATATCCCTCATTCCACATCCTCTTCTGGATCCAGCTTGCATTTTTAGAAGTTCCCTGTCAATATACTGCTGTAACCATTTTTGAATTATCTTTAGCAAGATTTTACTTGCATGTGGTATTACTTATATTGTAAGATAATTTCCACATTTTGTTGGATCCCTTTCTTTGGAATGGACACCAATATAGATCTCTTCCAATCATTTGGCCAGGTTGCTGTCTTCCAAATCTCTCGGCATAAACAAATGGGTTCTCCAACACAGCATCCATCTGTTGAAACATTTCAAAGGGTATTCTGTCAACTCCTGTAGCCTCATTTTTTGCCAATTCCTTCAGTGGAGCTTTGACTTCTTCCTTCAACACCATTGCTTCTTGATCATATGCCACCTCCTGAAATAGTTGAACATGGACCATTTTTTTTTTTTTTCCTTCTGGTACAGTGACTCTCTGTAGTCCTTCCATCTTCTTTTCATGCTTCCTGCATCATTCAATATTTTGCCCATATAACCCTTCAATATTGCAACTTGAGGCTTGAGATTTCTCTTCAGTTCTTTCAGTTTCAGAAATGCCAAGTGTGTTTTTCCCTTTCGGTTTCTAACTCCAGGCCTTT
>NW_006927632.1:0-636 GCF_000298275.1 Orycteropus afer afer | reverse complement strand
AAAAAAGGGATTGCAATGAAAAAGTCATCAGTCTTGCAAAATTCTATCATGTGATCTGTTGTGTCATTTCTATCACCAAGGCCTTATTTTCCAACTGGAGTTGATTTTTCTTTGCTTCCAAGTTTTGCATTCCAATCACCAGCAATAATCAACATATTTGATTGCATGTTTAGGCAATTCCAGACTTCAGAAGATTGTAAAATTCTTCAATTTCCTTGTCTTTAAATGGTTGATGTATGAATTTGAGTAATAGTAGTATTAACTGACCTTCCTTGAAAGCTTATGGATATTATCCTATCACTGACAACACTGTACTTCAGGACAGATCTTGAAACATTCTTTTTGATGAAGAATTTGATGCTATTCCTCTTCAATTCATCATCCCTGGCAAACTGGGCAAATATGATTGTCTGATTCATCAGAGCCAATACCAGTTTCTTTCAGCTCAATAATGGCTAGGATATTGATCATATTATTATTATTATTATTTATTTATATTGTGATTTGGGTGAAAGTTTACAAGTAAAATCATTTTCCATACAGCAGTTCACATACACTTTGTGTCATGACATTGACTACAATTTACCACAATTCCCCTACCAATTCCTCCCTATAGTTACCACTTCCTTGTGTCCA
>NW_006927631.1:6813-7256 GCF_000298275.1 Orycteropus afer afer | reverse complement strand
AGTGACCACAACCTTGCCCCTTGTCAGCTCTACTATACACCTGGGAATTCTGATCATTCACATCAACTTATAGGACCATTGTCTACCAATCCTATACATGTTCTCGGATGCACTTCCCACTTCATAGACATACCTAATAGTTCAGCCTGTCCACCCACCTATCCATGTGTATACCCATGTTTGTCATCACTGGCAATGCAGTACTATATGTGCAAAAGTGTTCATCTTTGTTGTCTGTACCTCCCATGTACCTCTCTATGTCTTTCTCTTCCTCAATGCCAACATATTTGTCACTCACATTTGGTGCATTGTCCTTCTCTTCACCCAAATCAACACTTATCTCCATCTATCTAACAGTGTTTCCTCCCCTCCGCTCCCACCAACAAATAAAATTTCCTGGTAACCAACAAAGAAAATTTCCTTCTATAGATAAACCTTTCCTT
>NW_006927631.1:4006-4522 GCF_000298275.1 Orycteropus afer afer | reverse complement strand
TGAATAGAAGTGGTGATAGCAGGCATCCTTGTCTGGTTCCTGTTCTCAAGAGGAATGGTTTTAGTCTCTCTCCATTGAGAATAATGTTGGCTGTTTGTTTTGCATAAATGCCCTTTATTATGTTGAGAAATGTCCCTTCTATTCCTATTTTGCTGAGAGTTTTGATCAGGAATGTGTATTGTATTTTATCACATACCTTTTCTGCATCAATTGAAATGATCATGTGGTTTTTTACCTTTGTTTTATTTATGTGGTGGATGACATTGATTATTTTTCTAATCTTGAACCATCCCTCCATACCTGATATGAACCCCACTTGGTCATAAAGAAAGATTTTCTTGATATGTTGTTGCAGTCTGTTCGCTAGGATTTTGTTGAAGATTTTCACATCTATATTCATGAGGGATATTGGTCTGTAGTTTTCTTTTTGAGTGATGTTTTTGCCTGGTTTTGGTATCAAGCTTATGCTTGCTTCATAAGATGAATTAGGGAGGATTCCATTCTTTTCTATGTTTT
>NW_006927631.1:0-1963 GCF_000298275.1 Orycteropus afer afer | reverse complement strand
GGTTGACCTTCCCAGTGCTACACACCGTCTAATGTCCTGACTGCTGCTTCCATTGGCATGGATTGTAGAATCAAGCAATGTGGATTCTCTGACAACCTCAATCTTCTCTCCATTTATTGTGATGCTGCTCATTAGTCCAGTTGTGAGGATTTTTGTTTTCTTTATATTGAGATGTAATCCATACTGCAGACTGTATTCTTAGCCTTCTAAGGCTAAAATGGTGTAATTTCATCTCCCTGTAATAGAATTAAGAATCCTGATCAATGAGGAGATGATAATTGAAGTTTGTTGTTGTTGTTGTTGTGTGCCGTTGAGTTGGACCCAACTCATAGCGACCCCTCCTTGCTGAGGCAGTATCACTAAGGAAGTAGATTGCCCAACCTTCCTTCTGAGAAGTGGCTGGTGGGTTTGAACCAACAGCCTTCTGGTTAGCAGTGAAGTGCCTTAGGCACTATGCTAGCAGAACTCTTAATCAAAGTTTAGCTACTTTATGTAAATTCAATCTTACCTTACATTAAAAGTTCCATATTAGGTATTGAGAAGCTTACATGAAGAATACTGAGCTGTTGCTGCTAACCTCTGAGGAACAATGGAACTGAGAATGTTGTTGGAAAACTGCAAAGGGGCAAATGTTCAGAATTCCAAAAAAGGAAAATTGTGTGTTAATATAATTTTTACAAACATATATAAAGTGATTAAAAGGATGTGTTGAGAATGTTTTAAAATAGAAATATCATCAGTAACCAACAGATCTTCAATATGAAAAAGTTATGTGAGACTAATCTATATCAGATTGTTTCTATTTATTAAAATTTTTAGTCTCACAGATATACCTATTTTTTTCTCTAAAAAAAAAAGAGTCACATCTCTCATCATTTTCTACAAAATTATTGTTCTAAATATTAGTGTGGATAAGGTCAGATTCCTAATTTCCTATTTAATGATAAAGATGAAGTTCAAATCTGTATTTTTATGCTCCTGAATCAGTGATGTTTCCTGTGTTTTAGATACTGTGGTGTTTTTTTTACAGATGTATGCAACTTCTTTGATGCTCCTCCTGTCAAAGTTGAAAAACTGAAAATGTACCTAGGGTAGTGGATGATCTAGCTGAAGAGATTTCTAGATAGAGTGCTTAAGTTGCCAGCTGGGTTCTTCGAGTAGTTTAGAGTAAAATGTGAGAGAAGAGAAAAAGCTAAAGAAAGAACTGTTAAATATAAAGGGGCCTGGGCTTGCAGGGTTCAAAAACAAAATGGTTTCTTATTCCCAGCCTCTCCAGATAGCAAAAGATTCTATAATTAAGTAATAGCTTCCAGGCAAGGATCAACTCTAGGGTGCTTTCAAGATAACATTGTCTAAAGATGAAACCAAATATGTAACTGTGAAACCATTTGTTAAGACCTCAGAAAGATTAAAAGGGTGCCTTATAGACCTTTTCAAACAAATAAAAGACCCTACAAGGCTCTTGAGAGCATTGTCTCTATGGCTACATCCTAGGGAACCCAAGGTACAGCAGGGTTCTTCTTGAAGAGATTATTTGAAGGAGTAGCTCTTGTCCAAGGAGTGGATTAAACATTTTACTTATTTATTTATTATGTCAGCTTGAACTAAAAGGGACAGATACATTAAAAAGTAAAAACATAACTTTGTGCTTCTGGACTATAATGGTCAAGAAGCAGACTAAGAAAAATATCCAGCTGCAAACACCAGCCATTTTTCATGTAACAGGGAGGATAACTGAAAGGGTGGATCAAGCCTCCAGGGGGCAGCACCAAGTGCTTTGGAAAATCATTACAGTAATTAGGATTGGCAATTTCTGCATGTCTGGAATTCAGCATTGTTGAATGAACCAGAGGCTGCTATATACCTCCTATTTTTAATATATATTTTTTTTATTTATTGTGATTTGGGTGAAGATTCACAGAGCAAATTCACTTTCCATACAGCAATTCACATATACTTTGTC
>NW_006927630.1:3768-6686 GCF_000298275.1 Orycteropus afer afer | reverse complement strand
AGCCTTCTGGTTAGCAGTCAAATGCCTTAGGCACTACACCACCAGAGCTCGCTCGCTCTCTCTCTCTCTCTCTCTCTCTCTCTCTCTATATATATATATATATATATATATATATATAAATCTGAGAAGCTGGACTATATGAAGAAGAATGCAGCATGAGGGTTGGAGGAAGACTCATTAACAATCCACAACATGCAGATGACACAACTTTGTTTGCTGAAAGTAAGGATGACTTGAAGCACTTACTGATGAAGATTAAAGACTACAGTCTGCAGTATGGATTATATATCAATATAAGGAAAATGAAAATCAGCACAACTGGACCAATAAAGCATCACGATAAATGGAGAAAAGATTGAAATTGTCAAAGATTTCATATTACTTGGTTCCACAATCAACACCAATGGAAGCAACAGTCAAGACATCAGATGACATGTTGCATTGGGCAAATCTGCAGCAAAAGACCTCTTTGAAGTGCTGAAGAGCAAAGGTGCCCCTTTGAAGACTAAGGTGTGCCTAACGGAAGCCATGGTATTTTCAAATGCCTCGTATGCATGTGGGAGCTGGACAAGGAATAAGAGAGACCAAAGACAACTTGATCCTTTTGAGTTGTGGTGTTGGGGAAGAATGCTGAAAGTACCATGGACTGCTGAAAGAATGAACAAATCTGTCCTGGAAGAAGTGCAGCCAGAATGCTCCTTGAAAGCGAGAATGACCAGACTTGGTCTCACCTACTTTGGTCATGTTGTCAGAAGAAACCATTCCCTGGAGAAGGATATCATGCTTGGTAAGGTGAAGGGTCAGCAAAAAAGGGGAAGGCCCTCAACAAGATGTATTGACACAGTGGCTGCAATGATGGGTTCAGGTATAGCAAGAATTGTGAGGCTGGCACAGGACTGGGCAATGTTTCATTCTGTTGTACATAGGGTTGCTAATGAGTTGGAGCCGACTCGACAGCACCTAACAACAACAACAAATATGTTGTTGTTGTTGTTGCTGTTGTTATGTGCCGTCAGGATGGACCCGACTCATAGTGACATCTCCTTGGGATTCTGAGGCGGTATCACTATGGAAGTAGATTGCCCAACCTTCCTTCCAAGGAGTGGCTGGTGGGTTTGAACCACCAGCCTTCTGGTTAGCAATCAAATGCCTTAGGCACTATGCTACCAGAGCTCCTAAAACAACAAATATATCTATATCTATATCTATATCTATATGTATAGATATATATATGGCACAACCAAAAACTGGAATTGTAGAGAAGAGCTACTCAGTGCAAGCAGAGAGAGGCCTGCCCATAAGGAACTGGAGGAGACATGACCATTGACAAAGATGCTACCAAAACAGAGAGAGAAAGAAGGAGGGAGAAAATACCCTGGCTTCTCCCCTCCTCTTGCTCTTCATTATCATGCCTGCTCCTCCCACTGGCCAAACCTAGAAAGAAGCCAACAGGCATGGGAGCCTGAGAAATGTCATTCGCAGGAGCCATCCTCTAGTGATTCCCAGCAGAGTAAGGGGAGGGCAAAGAATGAATCTGAGAGCAACCAGAAAAATGATCAGCACAGATTTATTGAATTAGTCACAGAAAACACTAACTATAAAAGAAAAAATCATTTTACTACATGAAAATACAGAAATTTTGCTCGTCAGAGTCACTTTAAAGAAAATGGACCCCATAGCTCAATTTTCAGCCAAAGAGTAGACAGGTCTACAAGGTGAACACCACCACTAGGGAGGTATGCACTCCTTAGACCAATTAACCATTCGAGATCTAAAGGGCAGCATTTGCCCAAGGCCAAAGTTCAGAGGACAGGAAGGGTTAAGGAAGAAGGAGGAATGGAAAGAGAAACACAGGGAGGAATGAAACAGTGGAATTAATGATGTTACACTGAAGGGATTGCAATCAATGACACGAAGCAAAATGTGTATGAATTGTTGAATGGAAAACTCATATGCTCTGTAAACTTTCACCCAAATCATAATAAAAAGTTATAAGACAGGCCACAAATTGGGGTAAGGTATTTGGCAACCCACATGATTATGTGTTAAATATGATTACTATATAGAGAACTACAAATCAATAACAAGAGAAAACAAACAACTCAACAGGAAATTAGGCAGAAGATATGAACAGACATTTCATAGAGGAGGAAAGGCATATGGCTAATAACCATAGAAACAGATGCTCAACCTCGTTAGCAATTGGGAAAATGAGAGTCAAAGCTACAGGGAGATGCCATTTTACACCCATTCAGCTGGCAAAAATAGAGAATTCTGACAAGTGTTGGAGAGGAAGGGGAACAACAGACACTTTTATACTTTGGTGACAGGAGTGGAAATTGGTGCTGCCACATTGCCAAAACCATTGGGCATGATATTGTGAAGCTGAATGTTTGTAAACCCTACTATCTAGCAATTTCATTTCTGGGTTCTATAGTAGACATGGATAATGGTGTTCATAGCAAAAGACAAGGCAAACCTAAAATACTATAAATAGGAGAATGGACAACCAGAAGTGAGAAGGAAAGGAATACAGCCTCACAAACTAACAGGGAAAAACCTTAGTAACATAATGTCGAGTGGAAAAAGCCAACTCAAGAAGACTACACATAGATGAGGCTCTTTTTATAAAATTCAAAAAGAGGGAAAAGCAGACAACCTCTTGTGGAGGTGGTGGTGTTTTTGTGAGGTGCCGTCGAGTCGGTTCCGACTTGTAGCAACCCTACGTGCCACAGAATGAAACACTGCCCAGTCCTGCGCTATCCTCACAATCCTTGTTAATATTGAACCTATCATTGCAGCCACCTCTTGAAAGGACCTCTGTGAAGTCCTGAAGAGCAAAGATGTCTCCTTGAGGACTAAGGTGTGCCTGACACAAGCCATGGTATTTTCAATTGCCTCATGTGCATGTGAGAGCT
>NW_006927630.1:0-2063 GCF_000298275.1 Orycteropus afer afer | reverse complement strand
TTATACTAATGTTGTTGTTGTAGGTGCCACCCCATGTGCAACAGAGTGAAATGCTGCCTGGTCCTGTGCCTTCCCAAATAGTAGGTTTGTCTGAGCCCATTGTTGCATTCATTCTGTCCATTCACCTCATTGAGGGTCTTTCTCTTTTTTGCTGACCCTGTCCTTTACCATGTATGATGTCTTCCTCCAGGGACTAGTCCCTCCTGATAACATGTCCCAAGGAATTGAGGCAAAGTGCTGGTTATATTCATTAAATTACTAAAATTAATTAATTAAGGTAAAACAGTAGTGCTAGCACATTATGGACCAAGGATTCTGAATAATCTAGTCCTTTGTAACTGAGGTCCTAAGGAAACAAAAAGAATTCACAACCAATTCTGGTAAAGCATAGCAGATTGAACAGACAAGTTTATGTCTGCTCCCTTCCGATCCCCACTCAAATCAACTGTTGTTGTTGTGTGTCTTCAAGTCGGACCTGACTCATAGCCACCCCTCTGTGGGTTTCCGAAGCAGTATCACTACGGAAGTAGATTGCCCAACCTTCCTTCTGAGGAGTGGCTCCTGGGTTTGAACCGCCAGCCTTCTGGTTAGCAGTCAAGTGCCTTAGGCACTATGCCACCAGAGCTCCCAAGAAATCAAGTAGGCAGGTGGAATTCAAGGGAGCAGCCTGAGTTGGAGCCCAATGTCTCCTCCATGAGGCCATCCCTGATCACCCTATTCAGAACTGTAGCCCAACAGAGCTCCTGCTGTATATAGCACTTGTCATCTTTCGATGTACTATATACTGTTTACTTTTATCTTGTTTTCTGCCTGTTTCCTTCTTCCCACTAAAAGGTTAGCTCCAGGAGGGTGGACATTTTTGTCCTGCACAATGCCTGGCACTTAGTAGGGCTTTAGTAAATATGTATTGACTAAATGGATGATTAGGATTACTGAAACAAGAACTCAAATAGAACTCAATAAATACAGTGGAAAAAGTACTCAAAAGTCTGATGTGACGTAAAACCCAGCCTCCACAACTCTGAGACCAGAAGAACTAGATGGTGCCTAGCTACCACTGCTGACCACTCTGAAAGGTCCCAGAAAGAGTGGGAAAAATGTGGAACAAAACTCAGAATCATAAAAAAAAAAACAAAAAACAAAAAAACAGGCTTATTGATCTGATGAAGACTGGTAGAAACCCTGAGACTATAGCCCTTAGGCACCCTTCAACTAGGAGATGAACTTAACCCCTATGACTCAACTGGCAACCAAACAATAGACTGACCTATAAGGTGAACATTAAAACCAGGAGGGTGTGCACTCATTACAACAGTCAATCATATGAGAAATTGAGTTGTGTATGAAATATATTATTAAAGAAATTTGAAATTACAGGTGGCTTGCATTTGTGGCTGACATTCTCTTTCTCTTGGGCAGCACTGGTCTAGACACCACCCTGCATCCTGCCATTCTAGGGTAGGGGGAAGAATGCTTGGACCCTGCATTTTTTCTAGGCTGTCCTTTCCCATAACTTTCTTTTTTTCTTTTTTTTTGTTAAGATTCTTTTATTATGATGATGATGATGATGATGATTTGGGTGAAAATTTACAGAGCAAATACACTTTCCATATAGCAGATCACATACACTTTGTCTCATGACATTGACCACAATTTAGCACAATACAACATCTCCTCTCCCACTTCCCCCCGATAGGTACTGCTTCCCTGTGACCATCCCTCCATGCACTCCTATCCCCTGAGTTGTCTCCCTGTACCTGAGCAGCCCTTCTTTCTCTCTTGCTTGTTCTCTCCAAGGAGTGTATCTACCTCAGGTAAATGCTCAACTACTATGCCTGTCTACTGCTTGGTTGGAAGCCACAGGTGTGCGTTCAATTCCAGACCTGAAGGGCAGCTAGGGGCCATAATCTCAGTGGTTCCACCAGTCTCCATTGGGCCAGCAAACCTGTACCCTGCTTTTTTTTTTTTTTCCAAATGATTTTGAGTTTTGTTCCACATTGATCACCCTGTCTATCCAGGATCTCCTACAAAGATCCTCTTCCAAGTGGATGACAGTGGTAGCT
>NW_006927629.1:2011-6832 GCF_000298275.1 Orycteropus afer afer | reverse complement strand
TGGATTGTTCACTCACAGACAGTTGTAGGCAGCACAACAGAATCCCGATCCACAGAAGAATGTCTCCTCTCCCAGGATGTCCATAGATATACTGGAAGCAGGCCACAGCCCTAAGGAAACTTCCTTTCAACAGATTGGCTGCTCAAAACATAGTCATCTGATCCCATCATGGGAACAACCACACCACAACAGCTCAAACCACACAGAATTGTGGTCCAGCAAACTTGACACACAGCTCCAACTATTACAGGAACTAATTGAAAGATTCAGCATAGTGGCCGAATATAAGATCAACATACTAAAATCAGTTGGATTCCTGTACACCAACAAAGAGATCTGTGAAAAGGAAATAAAAAACAATATCATTTATAACAGCTACCAAAAAGATGAAATACTTAGGAATAAATCTTACCAGGTACACAATAGACCTATACAAAGAAAACTACAAACACTACTTGAAGAAATCACAGGAGATCTACATAAATGGAAGAACATACCATGCTCATGGATAGGAAAACTGAACATTGTGAAAATGTCAATACTACCCAAAGTAATCTATATAGTCAATGTAATCCCAATCCAGATGGCATCAGCATTCCTTTAGGACATGTTAAAACAAATCACTAATTTTATATGGAAAGGAAAGAGATCTCAGATAAGCAAAGCACTACTGAAGAAGAACAAAGTAGGAAGTCTCTTCTTGTTCTGGAATTCTGATTACATATAGGTTATTCCTCTTGATGATGTCCCACATTAATCTTAAGACTTTCTTCATTTTGTCTTGATCTTTTTTCTGATTGATCCCTTTCCAAATAAGCATTGAGGTGTTTGTCTTCAATCTCACTAATTCTGTCTTCCATTGATTCGATTCTGCTCCTTTGTTCATTTAAGGTGTTATCTATTTCTGAAATTTTAGTATTAATCTTCTGAATTTCTATCTGTAGATTTTTTATAATTTCTAATTTTTCATTTATTTTGTCATTTTGTTCTTGTATTTTCTTCCAAAATTGTTCTAGGGTTTTGTCTGTGTTTTCCTTAATTTTGTCAGTGTTTTCCTTGATCTGTCTTTCAATCTGTTGAAGGTACCTAAATATAATCCTTTTGAATTCCTTATCAGGGAGTTCCAATGCTGCTTCTTCCTCCAGGATGTGTTCTGGGTCTGTATCCTGGTCCCTTGTTTCTACTGATTTATCTTGCTTCTTGGTGTGAACTATGATGGTCTATCATCTCTGAGACATTGTGACATTGTTGTATTTATATTTAATTGGTGATTGTATGTGAGTAAGCAGGGTACTGTGCTCCTCTATTCTCTCATTGGCAGCACATATGCACTCACCACCTGTCTCCTGGTGGGTGAGATAGAAAATGAGAGTGGGTGCACAGATCTACCAGCTGTTTGTGAAGAGCAGTTAAGGGTGGGTCAAGCTTATATTGGCTGTCATATATTGTTGGCCAGTTGGTGCAGAAGCAAGTGGTGGCCCTCACTCAATAGGTGGGGCTGCAGGAGGTGTGGGTATGATTGAGTTTTACGGGAACAGTTGTGGTCTCCCACTCAGTTAGACAAAAACAACAATCAAAAAAACCACCAAAAAGTAAAAACAGGAGGACAAAAAAAGCACACCACATAAACACACAGGAACAATCACCAAAAAGAGAAAGAAAAAGAAGGAAAAATATAAAAGAGGAAAGGCAATAACTGAGATGAAATATTTAAAGAAATACTTTTAAAAGACAAAGGAAATATAAATAGAAAAATAGGGAAAAAGATCCACAATATCTGGAGAGGGAGGAATAAGAACAAAGAGCTAGAATAAGAGAACAGTGAGGTAAAAAACGGGAAAAATGCAAAAAGAAAAACATGGGATGGGAAGAACCACAAGAAAGAAACAAATGGGAACCAGGAAAAGGGAAAAGAAAAAAGTCCCAACCTAGAACCTGAGAAGGGAAAAAGAAAGAATAAAAATAAAAAGGAAGAGAGAGAGAGAGAAAATAAAAATGTAAAAACAAACAAAAAACCAAATAAACAGAAAAAAAAAAATTGGAGGTCATGGTGAGACAGGGCACCCAGGCTGCATCAGAGCACACAGACTGGGATGGAATTCCTGCCAGCCCAGAAGGTAGGTGGAGGTGAGGGATGGCACACCTCCGTTCACCAAGAAGGTGTGGAGTATAAGAGTAATAAGCAGAATATCTCATCTTTCCAGTCATCAGCCTCTACTATGTCTATGCTATTTTTGTCAGATGGAGCCTATTCTTAGGTCCCTGGATTCTGAACAAGAACGCTGTCACTTTAAATATCCAAAATGGCCATCACTTGTAAACATTCAAAATGGCTGCACCCTCCAGACAGCCCAACGTCCATAGCTCAGTTTGTCTCCTTCCTTAATTTTGTCAGTGTTATCCTTGATCTGTCTTTCAGTCTGTTGAAGGTACCTAAATATAATCCTTTTGAATTCCTTATCAGGGAGTTCCAATGCTGCTTCTTCCTCCAGGATGTGTTCTGGGTCTGTATCCTGGTCCTTCATTGCTGTTTACCTTTTTAGTCATCAGCCACTAGCACAGGGCTGATTTTTAGGTTAATTCTCATATCCTAACACCACTTGTGTTATTCAATATTCAAATTGTCTGTGCCATCAGGATAGCTGACAGTCTGCAGCTCCATTTGTCTCCTTAGTCACTGCTTTCATTCAGGTTCTTCTGCTAGTTGGTGTTTAATCCATTTCTGTATCCTTCCTTTCAAAGCTCAGGGCTCCAGGATTTTCTGTATCTGTGTCAATTGGTTTCTTTTCTCTTTGTTGAAGAGGGTCTGTGTATTTTCTGCCTATTTATCCATCTTACTGGAAATCCCAAAGTAGGAAGTCTCAAACTCCCTGATCTCAAAACCTATTATACAGCCACAGTAGTCAAAACAGCCTGGTACTGGTATAACAACAACAGACGCATAGATCAGTGGAACAGAATTGAGAACCCAGAAATAGATCCATCCGCCTATGGACAGCTGATCTTTGACAAACAGCCAAAATCCATTAAAAAGGGAAAAAAATAGTTTCTTTAACAAATGGTGCTGGGAAAACTGGATATTCATTTGCAGAAAAATAAAACAAGATCCATATCTCACACCATACACAAAAACTAACTTATGATGGATCAAAGACTTAAATGTAAAACCTAATAGTATAAAGTATACTAAGGAAAAATATAGGGGCAAACTTAAGGACTCTAATATATGATGTAAATAGACTATTAAACATAACTAAAAACATACAAATAGCAGAAGATAAACTAGATGAGTCTGATCTTCTAAAAATTAAATTCTTATACACATCAAGGCTTCTCCAAAAGAATAAAATGAGAACCTGCAGATTCGGAAAAAAATATCTGGCAACAACATATCCAACAAGGGACTTATCTCTAAAATTTATACAAAACTCCAACACCTCAACATCAAAAAGACAAAAAATCAAAATAAAAAATGGGCAGAAGATATGAACAGACACTTACCAAAGAAGATATTCAAGTGGCCAACAAACAGATGAAGAAATGGTTGTGATCATTAGCCCTTTAAAAAAAAAAAAGAAAGAAAACCTCATTGCCATCAAGTCAAGTCTGACTCACAGTGACCCCCATTGGGTTTCCAAGGCTGTAAATCTTTACTGAAGCAGACTGCCTCATCTTTCTTCCATTAAGCAGCTGGTGGGTTTAAACCACCAACATTTTGGTTAGCAGCCAAATGCCTTAACCACTATACCACCGCTCCTTCATCAGCCATTAGAAAGATGCAAATCAAAACGACAATGAGCTATCATCTCACCACAGCAATAATAGCAAAGTTCAACAAGACAGAAAATAACAAATGCTGGCAAGGGTATGGACAGATTGGAACTCTCATACACTGCTGATGGGACTGCAAAACAGCACAACCACTGTGGAAAATTGTATGGTGCTTCCTTAAAACATTGGAAATAAAAAATACCATTTGACCCAGAAATCACACTACTAGGTACATATCCTAAAGAAGTGAGAGTGGGGCATGAATAGATAAATGCATACCCATGTTCCTCACAGTACAATTCACAATACAAATATATGGAAACAATGTAAGTGCCTATCAACAGATGAATGGATAACCAAACTATGGTACATACACGCAATGGAATACTATGGAACACTAAAGAATAATGAACACCTCATAACATGGAGGAACTTGGAGGACATTATGCTGACTGAAATAAATCAATCACAAAAGGACAAATATTATATATGAGTCCACTACTGTAAAAAGTCAAGGAAAGGTTTACACATGGAAGGAAACTTTCTTTGTTGGTTACCAGGGATAGGAGGGGAGGGGAGAAGAAAATGCTAGATAGGTAAAAGACACATATTGATTTGGGTGAAGGGAAAGGAAATATACCAAAAATGAGTGACTGGCACAATAATACTGAGGAAAAGAAGACAGAGAGAGGTGTACAAGAGGTACAGATAACAAAGGTAAATACTTTTACATACACAATACTGCATTATCAGTAATAACAAACATTAATTTATGAGTGGATACATAGGTAGACAGGCAAAATGATGTTGTATGGGTAGGCAAAAGGGAATATACCCATGACCATATATAAGTTTGGCAGGTGATATTTCTACATATGTATTTGTATGTGCTGTAAGAATGCCCATATATATAAATAGAGCTAACAGGAGTCAAATTTATGATCACTTCTTAGCCACAGCCAAACACCTTGAGGGAGTGAGTCCCTGGTCCTGCCAACTTGAGAACATGGTCACAGGGGATATCAAGCTCAGTTGGCACAACATGCTACA
>NW_006927629.1:0-1611 GCF_000298275.1 Orycteropus afer afer | reverse complement strand
TGTCTTATCTTCCAGCCAAACAATAGACAGACCTACAAGGTGAACAATTAAATCACATAGGTACACTCCCTAGAACAATCAACTGTGAGATATCAGAAGTGCAGCATTTGTGCAGGGAGATAGCTCAGAGGGCAGGAATGCATAGGAAAGAAGGATACAGGGAAAAGATACCACAGGGAAGAGAGCGACTATATTGTGGGGACTGCAATCAATGTCACAAAACAAAATGTATATGAACTCTTGAATGATAAATGAATTTGCTCTGTAAATTTTCACCCAGATCACAATTAAATAAATAAACAATAGTTTTATCTTAACTAATACAAATGTCTCCCTTGAGTATTGTCTCTTTTAAGATCTATCCATATGGTATCACATTGACAACAGCAACTCAAAAATCAAATAGGGAGCTTAGAGGGCAGTGAGTTTATGTTAATGAGGGAGGAACAATTCAGAAAAGGAGTTGATCAACAGAACGTTTTGATCAATGTCACTGAATTGTGTATGCAGAAACTGTTAAATTGGCATATGTTCTGCTGGTATATTCGCAACAAAAACAAAAGTAAATTATAATAAAAGAAAACCCTAGGGAGCACATTTCTACTCTGACACACATGAGGTCACCATGAGTTGGAAATGACTTACCGGCAACTGGATTTCAGCCTCCAGAAGTGTGAGACAATAAATTTCTGTTCTCATATAAATAAATAAATAAAGGTACTATGTAGAATGGCTTGGAAGATAGCAAGACTTGAAGCAGGAAGACCAGTTAGGAATTATTAGAATAGTTTATCCAAGAAATAATATGGACCTAAAATGAGGGACCAACAGAGGAAATAGAGAGGAGTGGATTGATTTGGGACATAATTAAAGGTAGAATCAATAGAAGGTGTTGATAAAGTGAATTTGAGTAAAAGGAAAAACAAGTCTAGAATGATTCTTCATTGAGTGGATGGATGGTGGTACATGATTTTAGATTGGGAATAAAGAAAGAGGAGCGAGTTTTGGAGAGAAGATAATATATTTGGCTTTGGACATTTTAAGTGTGAGATATCCATGAGCTATGCAGGATGAGCTGTCCTATAATAGGTGGAAATAGGATTTGGAGCTCAAGAAAGAAGTCTGACCTAGCTGCCCTTCAGGTCTGAAATTGAACTCACTCCTCTGGCTTCAAAACAAAAGACAGGCATATGAGCTGAACATTTAAACTAGGTAGATACACTCCTTGGAGAGATCAATCATGGAAGAATAGAAGGGCTGTGTATGCACAGGAAGACAGCTTGGGGGGCAGGAGTGCATTGGAGGGAAGGACACAGGAAAGAGGTGGCTATGGGGAGGAAGTGGGAGGAGAGCTGTTGCATTGTGGGAGATTGCAGTCAATGTCATGAGACAGTGTATATGAACTGCTGTATGGAAGATGAATTTGCTCTGTAAACTTTCACCCAAATCACAATAAATTTTAAAAAGAAAAAGAAAGAAAGAAGTCTGAGCTGGGAAATAAAAAGTTGGGAGTCATAAATACATTGGTGCTAGTTGAAGCCATAGGAATGAATATGATCATGAGGGAAAAGGACCAAGGATAAAACCTGAAGAATATCAACATTAAAGGGT
>NW_006927628.1:0-6611 GCF_000298275.1 Orycteropus afer afer | reverse complement strand
ATCATGGGAGAAGGAAGGGCTGCTTATGCACAGGGAGACAGCTCAGGGCGCAGGAGAGTATGGAGGGATGGTCACTGGGAAGAGGTAACCATGGGGAGGGAGGAAGTGGGAGGAGAGCTGTTGCATTGTGGTAAACTGTGGTCAATGACATGAGACAAACTATATGTGAACTGCTGTATGGAAAGTGAATTTCTCTGTAAATCTTCACCCAAATCACAATAAATTAAAAAAAAAAAAGAAAAGAAAAGAAAATATCTAGAAGTGTCCAAAATCCTTACATGATGTTCATGTAAGGGAGTGCAAAATTTACGATGTTTTAAAAAGAAAATTATAACACAGAGTGAAAACTTTTCTTTTTCTAGGACGAGACACCACTTTCAAGAATATGACGTAAAGAATATTATTTCATCACTCTTAACAAATGTTTCACTCAATTACACTCAGACATATCATAATGCCATTTAACTTTTTATTTTAAACTGCTTATTCATTCAAAGGGTTTACTGAAAATGATCCTAAATGCTTCAACAGATAATTTAAGACTTCTCATAAGCTTTCAGATGCAGTCAACATAAAAATGGCAGTACAGCACAAGAGCTTCTCAATCTTAAACCAAAACCCAGAACCCCACTGATGTGCAGTATCTGGCATCAAATTTTTTTTCTGAAACTAAAGCTACATAATAACTTCACAATTCACTAACGGGCAAAAGACTGCTAAATTCCTGAAGAAGTATAAAATAGTTTAAAGAAATGCAGTTTCACTGCTTTCAAGACTTAACAACATAAACTAAACTAACGGTATTTAGAAAATAGACTTATTGCTTCCAAAGACTTCCAAAGCTTCACCATCTAAAATGATCATAACTCGTTATGGGTTCTGAATAAGCACCTGTAGAAGGAAAGCTAGTCCTGCTTCTTAAGAAAGGTTCTGGAACTTCTGGAAAGTTGGCAGAATAGGCAGAAAGACTACACAGACCCTCTTCAACAAAGAAAAGGGGAACCAATTAACACAGACACAGAAGATAATCCTGAACCCCTGAGCCTTGAAGGGAAGGATACAGAAGTGGGCTAAACCCCAAATAGTAGAAGAATTTGCATGAAAATACCAAAAAATGAGACATATGGAGCTGTGATCTGGGAACAATCCAGAGTGATCCTGACAGTACAGACAACTTGGAGATTGCCAAGTGGTGTTAGGACCTAAGAATTAACCTAAACATCAGCCCTGAGAGCCAGGGACTGCACGGAGGACTGCTCTGGTTGCTGGGGAATAAAAGGCGAAGCAGCAGCGAACAGGAAGGCGAGCTGAGCTGTGGACTTTTGCCTGTCCGGGGGGGTGTAGCCATTTTGAATGTTTACAAGCGGCTTGACCATTGTGGACATTTAAAGAGCCAGCGCTCTCCCAGATTCCAGGGGCTTAAGAACAGGTTCTGCTTGACAGTAACCCCAAGGACACTCCAGACCTGGATGACTGAAAAGGTGCGACATTCCCTTTGTTATTCTTACAACCCATACCCCCTTGGTGAACGGAGGTGTGGCCATCCCCCACTCCCATCCACATTCGGGGCCGCAGGAACTACATCTTAGTCTGTATGCTCGGACGGACCTGAGTGCCCTGCCCTGCCCTCCACTGTTTATTTATTTGTTTTTTTTTAATTATTGTTTTTTCTTCTTGTTTCTGGTTTTTAGTTTGCTTATTATTGCCTGTTTTTAAAAATACTATTATTATTAATACTTTTGTCCTTTTTCACTACTATTCTTTATTCTTCCCCTCCCAAGTCCTACTATTCAGCGTTTGTTCTTTTCCCTGTTCCTGGGTGCAAAAGTTTTCTTTTTTCTTTCTATCTCATGGTTAACCCCATTCCTTGTTTTCCTTTTTTGCATTTTTCCCATTTTTTTCTTCATCATTCTCCTTCTCTACCTTTTTTCCTCTAATTGCAGTATCCCCAGATATTGCAGCTTTTCTTGTTTTTCTCTTCTTCCTTTTCCCTTTTTCTTCTATTTTTTGGTGACTGGTCCTGTGTGATTACATGGTGTATCTTCTGTCCATGTGCTTTTAGTTTTTTTATGGCTATTCAACCGTAATTTTTGTCTAACTGAGTGGGAGACACCAACAGTCCCCATAAGACACAACTACATGAACACCATGTGCAACTGCACTTACTGAGCAAGAGCCATCACCTCCTTCTCCACCAACGGCCAAAGATAAAAAACCACCAAGAAGAGCCAGAATTACCCTTGGCTGCTCTTCACAAACACTTAACAGAGATCTAAATACAACACCACCACGATGCCTCGGAGACAACAGACCATCACAGTTCACACAAAGAAGCAAGATAAACTGTTAGAAACAAGGGAACAGGATACAGATCCAGAATACATCCCTGAGGAAGAGGCAGCACTGAAACGCTCTGATAAGGAAATTAAAAGAATTATATTTAGGTATCTTCAAAGGATTGAGAGACATACTGAGTAAAACACAGACAAAACCCTAGAAGAATTTTGGAAGAAAATACAAGAACAAAATGACAAAGTAAATGAAAAATTAGAAATGATTCTAAATCTACAGATAGAAATCTAGAAGATTAATACTAAATTGTCAGACATAGATAACACATTGGAAGGGCAAAGAAGTAGAATGGATGCAATGGAAGACAGAATTAATGAGACTGAAGACAAATACCTGAATACTTCTTTGGAAAAGGATCAATCAGAAGAAATATTAAAACAAAATGAAGAAAGCTTAAGGTTCATGTGGGATATCATCAAAAGGAATAACCAACATGTCACTGGAATTCCAGAACAGAAAGAGAAAAATAATACAATTGAGAAAACTGTGAAAGATCTGTTGGAGGAAAACTTCCCTGACATGACGAAAGATGAGAATATATCCATTCAGGAAGTTCAACGAACTCCAAACAGGATAGACCCCAAAAGAAAATAACCAAGACATACCATCATCAAACTCACCAAAACCAAAGACAAAGACAGAATCCTGAAAGCAGCATGGGAAAAACAAATTTACTGACAAAGGACAGCCAGTAAGAACAAGCTCTGATTTCTCAGGAGAAACCATGCAAGTGAGAAGGCAATGGAATGGTATGTATAAAACCCTAAAAGAGAAAAATTTTCAACCAAGAATTATATACCCAGCAAAACTGTCCCTCAAATATGATGGTGAAATTAGGAAATTTCCAGATAACCAGAAATTAAGGGAATTTGTTAAATCTAGACCAACGTTACAAGAGATACTAAAGGAAGTCCTTTGAACAGAGAACCAAAAAGAGCAAATAACAACCCACCATTAATACACAAGATGACATAACCTAGAAACCACAGGTATAGACACATCCAAAGTAAAATGAGCTTACAAGATTGTAAACAGGGAACCAGAGGTACCAATTGGCAAGTGAGGACAATTACAAACAAAAGGAGGGAAAATACTGTGTAGTTACAGAACCTCTAAATGGTGAGGAATTTAAGACAGTGGCAAGATACAATGGACTGTTCTAAACTCGGAGAAAGTTATAAATCATAGGGTAACTTCAAAGAAAAATGATAAAGCTTCATATTACAATAAAAAAGAGGACAAGCACAAATATTCAGCAAATACTAAAACAACAGCAACAAAGGAAATAACAGAATTCATAAACTTAATAAGCTCAGCACAGAAAATAATATGGAACAAAGAAACCAGGGACACCATGAAAAAATACATAACAAAATGACAGCCACCAATTCATACTTGTCAATAATTACACTGAATGTTATAGGATTAAATGCACCACTCAAGAGACAGAGAGCTGCAGACTGGATAAGAAAACAAAACCCACCAATATGCTGCCTACAAGAGACACATCTTAGAGATAAAGACAAAAATAGACTAAAAATCAAGGGTTGGAAAAAGATATATCAAGCAAATGGCAACTGTAAGAGAACAGTAGTGGCAATCCTTATTTCTGATCAAATTGACTTTAAGACAAAAACCACCATACAAGACAAGGAAGGACATGATATAATGATTAAAGGATCAATTGAACATGAAGATATAACCATAATATCTATGAACCTAATGAAAGAGACCCAAAATACATAAATCAGATTTTAAAAAAGCTGAAAAGCCAAACAGATGACTCCACAGTAATAGTGGGAGATGTTAATAACCCACTTCCAATGAAAGACAGAACAACTGAAAGGAAACTCAACAAATATGCAGAAGAGCTAAACAATGCAATCAACCAACTTGGCCTTATAGATATCTACAGAGCACTTCACCCAACAGCAGCACAATATACATTCTTTTCCAGTCCACATGGAACATTTTCTACAACAGACCATATGTTAGGCCATAAGGCAGGCCTTCATAAATTTAAAAACACTGAAATACTACAAAGCAACTTCTCAGATCATAATGATATCAAATTAGAAACCAACAATACGAAAATCAACAGAAAAAGAGTAAACACATAGAAACTGAACAACACCCTCTTGAGAAAGACTGGGTAAGAGAAGAAATGTAAACTGAAATTCAAAAATTCCTTCAATCAAACAAGAATGAAAACACAACATACCAAAATCTTTGGGACACAGCAAAAGCAGTGATTAGAAGCCAATTTATAGCAATAACTGCACACATCAAAAAAGAAGAAAGAGCCAAAATCAACACTTTAAACCAACATCTCCAATAATTAGAAAAAGAACAGCAAGAAAAACCTACAGTCACCAGAAGAAAGGAAATAATGAAGATTCGAGCAAAAATCAACAAAACAGAAAATAGAAGTGCTACAGAAAAAATCAACAAGACCAGAAATTGGTTTTCTGAATAGATCAATAAAATTGACAAACCACGGGCAAATTTAGCAAAGGAAAAGAGGGAGAGAATATAAATAACACGAGTAAGAAATGAAATGGGTGACATCACAAGAGAACCAACTGAAATAAAAAGGATAATATCAAGATACTATGAAGAACTGTACTCCAGCAAATTTGATAATCTGAAAAAAATGGACAGAGTTCTAGAAACACAACACTTACCTACACTAACACAGATTGATGGGAAAAGTCGAACAGGTCCATCACAAAAGAAGAAATTCAACAGGTCATCAAAAAATTATCAACTAATAAAAGTCCTGGCCCAGATGGTTTTACCGGAGAATTCTACCAAACATTCAGAGAAGAACTGATACCAATCCTACCCAAACTATTCCAAAACACAGAAAAGGATGGAATCCTCCCTAACTCACTTTATGAAGCAAGCATAACCTTGATACCACAACTAGGCAAAGACATCACTCAAAAGGAAAACTACAGACCAATATCGCTCATGAATATAGATGCAAAAATCTTCAACAAAATCCTAGCTAACAGACTCCAACAACACATCAAGAAAATCATTCATTATGACCAAGTGGGGTTCATATCAGGTATGCAGGGATGGTTCAACATTACAAAAGCAATCAACATCATCCACCACATAAATAAAAACAAAGGAGAAGAACCACATGATCATATTAATTGATGCAGAAAAAGCATTTGATAAAATCCAACACCCATTCCTGATCAAAACTCTCAGCAAAACAGGAATAGAAGGGACATTCCTCAACATAATAAAGGGCATCTATGCAAAACCTACAGCCAACATTATTCTCAATGGAGAGAGACTGAAACCATTCCTCTTGAGAATAGGAACCAGACAAAGATGCCCACCATCACCACTTCTATTCAACATTGTACTGGAAGTCCAAGCCAGTGCCTTAAGGCAAGAAAGGGAAATCAAAGGCATCCAAATTTGTAAGAAGAAGTCAAACTAACCCTATTTGATGATGATTTGATCCTATACCTAGAAAACCCAATAGACTCAGTCAAAAATCTACTGGAACTAATTGAGAGATTCAACATTGTGGCAGGATGTAAGATCAACATCCAAAAATCAGTTGGATTCCACTACATCAGCAAAGAGACTTCTGAAAAAGAAACAAAGAAATCAAAACCACTTACAATAGCTACCAAAAAAATAACATACTTGGGAATAAATCTTACCAGGAACACAAAAGACCTGTACAAAGAAAACTATAAAAAACTATTTCAAGAAACCATAAGAGGGAAAGTCCGGCAAGATGGCTGACTAGGCAGAAGGACTGCACAGACCCTCTTCAACAAAGAAAAGGGAAACCAATCGACACAGACACAGAAGATAATCTTGGACCACTGACCTTGAAAGGAAGGATACAGAAGTAGACTAAACCCCAAGTAGCAGAAGAATTTCCACGAAAATACCAAAAAAGGAGACATACGGAGCTGTGGTCTGGCAGGAAACTGAACACCCCTGATGGCACAAGCAGCTTGGACAATCCCGAGTGGTGGTAGGACCTAAAAATTAACTTGAAAATCACCCTGCTAGCCAAGGACTACACGGACTGTGCACGGTGGCTGGGGAACAAACAGAGAAGGTGAAGAGAAAGGTGGGCTGAGTTGTGGACTTTTGGCGGTCCAGAGAGCGCCGCCATTTTCTACGTTTAAAAAATGGCTTGACTATTTTGGATATTTAAAGAGACAGTGCTCTCACAGATTCCTGTGGTGGTAGGACTTAAGAATTAACCTAAAAATCAC
>NW_006927627.1:5960-6852 GCF_000298275.1 Orycteropus afer afer | reverse complement strand
ATTCAAGGAATTTTTGAATTTCAATTTTTATTTCTTCTCTTACCCAGTCTTTGTCAAGGAGGGTGTTGTTCAGTTTCCATGTGTTTACTCTTTTCCATTTATCTTCCTATTGTTGATTTCTAATTTGATGGCATTACGATCTGAGAAGATGCTTTGCAGTATTTCAATGTTTCTAAATTTATTAAGGCTTGTTTTATGGCCTAACATATGGTCTATCATGGAAAATGTTCCATGTGCACCGGAGAAGAATGTATATTGTGCTGCTGTTGGGTGAAGTGCTCTGTAGATGTCTAAAAGGCCAAGTTGGTGGATTGTATTCTTTAGCTCTTCTGCATCTTTGTTGAGTTTCTTTCAGGTTGTTCTATCTTTCAAAGAAAGTGGTGTATTAAAGTCTCCTACTTTGACTATGGAGTCATCTATTTGGCTTTTCAACCCTTTTCAAGTCTGATTTATGTATTTTTGGGCTCTTTCTTTGGGTAAATATATATTTATTATGGTTATATCTTCATGTTCAATTCATCCTTTAATCATCATATAATGTCCTTCCTTGTCTCGTATGGTGGTTTTTGTCTTAAAGTCAATTTGGTCAGAAATTAATATTGCCACTCCTGCTTTCTTACAGTTGACATTTGCTTGATACATCTTTTTCCAACCTTTGATTTTTAGTCTATTTTTGTCTTTATCACTAAGATGTGTCTCTCCTAGGTAGCATATTAATGGGTTTTGTTTTTTTATCCAATCTGCAACTCTCTGTCTCTTGAGTGGTGCATTTAATCCATTAATATTCAGTGTAATTATTGATTAAGTTTGAATTTGTTACTGTCATTTTGTTATGTGTTTTCTCATGGTGTCCCTGGTTTCTTTGTTCCATATTATTTTCTGTGCTGAGCTC
>NW_006927627.1:3259-5415 GCF_000298275.1 Orycteropus afer afer | reverse complement strand
TCTGGAAATCTCCTAATTTCACCATCATATTTGAGGGACAATTTTGCCGGGTATATAATTCTTAGGAGCTCTGGTAGCATAGTGCCTAAGGCACTTGACTGCTCATCAGAAGGCTAGCAGTTCAAACCCACCAGCCACTCCTCGGAAGGAAGGTTGGGCAATCCTAGTTCCGTAGTGATATCTGCCTTGGAAACCCAAGGAGGGGTCGCTATGAGTCGGGGCCGACTCGACGGCAAACAACAACAACAACATATAATTCTTGGTTGAAAACTTTTCCTTCTCAGGGTTTTATATATACCATCCCATTGCTTACTCGCTTGCATGGTCTCTGCTGAGAAATCAGAGATTATTCTTCCTGGCTGTTCTTTGTAGGTAACTTTTTGTTTTTCCTGTGCTGTTTTCAGGATTCTGTCTTTGTCTTTGGTTTTGATGAGTCTGATGATGATGTGTCTTGGTGACTTTCTTTTGGGGTCTATCCTGTTTGGGGTTCATTGGACTTTCTAAATGGATATATTGTCCTCTTACATCATATCAGGGAAGATTTCTTCCAACAAATCTTGGACAATTTTCCCAGTGGTTTTAGTTTTCTCTTCCTGTTCTGGAATTCCAGTGACATGTGGATTATTCCTTTTGATGGTATCCCATGCAAACCTTATGCTTTCTTCATTTTGTTTTGATTTTTTTTTCTGATTGATCCCCTTCCAAAGAAGTATTCTGGTATTTGTCTTCCATCTCATTAATTCTATCTTCCATTGCTTCAATTCTACCCCTTTGCCCTTCCAATGTGTTATCTATTTCTGACAATTTAGTATTAATCTTCTGGATTTCTACCTGTAAATGTAGAATCATTTCTAATTTTTCATTTATTTTCTCATTTTGTTCTTGTATTTTCTTCCAAAATTCTTCTAAGGTTTTTTCTATGTTTTCTTTGGTCTGTCTCTCAATCCTTTGAAGATACCTAAATATAATTCTTTTGAATTCCTTATCAGAGACTTCCAATACTGCTGCTTCCTCAAGGATGTGTTCTAGGTCTCTTTCCTGTTCCCTTGTTTCTTGCCTCCCTTGTTTATCTTGCTTCTTTGTGTGGACTGTGATGGTGTGTTGTCTCCAAGACACCATGGTGTTGTATTTAGATGTCTGTTAACTGTTTGTGAAGAGCAGCCAAGGGTGATTCAGGCTCTTCTTGGTGGTTTTTTATCATTGGTCCGTTGGTGGAGAAGGAGGTGGTGGCTGTTGCTCAGTAAGTGAAATTGCAGGAGGTGTGGGTGTAGTTGTATCTTATGGAGACTGTTGCTGTCTCCCACTCAGCTAGACAAAAATTACAATTGAATAACCATCAAAAAACTAAAAGCAGATGGACAAAAAATACACCATGTAATCACACAGGAACAGTAACCAAAAAAAGAAAAAAGGGAGAAAAGAAGAAAAAACAAGAATATCTGCAATATCTGTGGCTTGGGCCCTAAGAGAAAAAAGGTATAGAATGAGAATAATGAAGAAAAAAATGGGGAAAATGCAAAAAAACAAAAAACAAACAAACAAAAAGCCAAGGAACAGGGTTAACCACAAGAAAAAAGGGGGGGAAATTTTTTTTCTTTTCATCCAGGAACAGGGAAAAGAACAAAAAAGCTGTAAACTAGGACCTGAGAGGGGAAGAATAAAGAATAATAGTAAAAAGGACAAAAGTATTAATAATAACAGTAGTTTTAAAACAGACAAATGCAAGCAAACTAAACACCAGAGAAAAGAAAGAGAAAAAGAAAAAAAAATAAAAAGGAAAAAAAATCGGTGAAGGACAGGGCAGGGCACCCAGGCTCCATCCAAGCACACAGACTGGGATGGAGTTCCTGTGGTCCAAGAAGGTGGGTGGGAGTGGGGGATGGCCGCACTTCCGTTCACCAAGCAGGTATGGGATATAAGAGTAACAAGAGGAATGCCGCACCTTTTCAGTCATGCAGATCCAGAGTGTCCTTGGGGTTACTGGCAAGCAGAACCTGTTCTTAAGCTCCTGGAATCTTGGAAAGCCCTGTCTCTTTAAATATCCAAAATGGTCAAGCTGCTTACAAACATTCAAAATGGTGGCACCCTCCAGACAAGCAGAAGTCCACAACTCAGCCCGTCCTCTTCACTGCTGCTTCCCCTTTTATTCCACAGCC
>NW_006927627.1:1112-1775 GCF_000298275.1 Orycteropus afer afer | reverse complement strand
ATAAGATTCCTGTGGGATACCATCAAAAAGAATAACCTACATCTAATTGGAATTCCAAAACAGGAAGAGACAACTAAAAGCACAGAGAAAAATGTCAAAGATTTGTTGGAAGAGAATTTCCCTGATATGATAAAACATGGGAATATATCCATTCAAGAAGTCCAATGAACCTCAAACAGGATAGACCCCAAAAGAAAATAACAAAGACATATTATCACCAAACTCATCAAAACCAAAGATAAAGAAAGAATCTTGAAAGCAGCATGGGAAAAACAAAAAGTCACCTAACCAGTGAAATTAAGCTCTGATTTCTCAGTAGAAGATGCAGGCAAGAAGGCAACGGGGAGTTGCAATAAGATGGCAGACAAACTACACAGACCTTCTTCAACAAAGAAAAGGGGAACCAAATAACACAGATACAGAAGATAATCCTGGAGCCCTGAGCTTTGAAAGAAAGGATACAAAAGTGGACTGAATTCCAACTAGTAGAAGAACCTACGTGAAAACACCGAAAAAGGGGACATATGGAGCTGAGGACTGTTAGCGATCCTGATGGCACACACAGCTTGGATATTGCCAAGTGGTGTTAGGACCTAAGAATTAACCTAAAAATCGGCCCTGCAATGTACCAAATGTGAGTGACCAATATGGCGGCATTGAGGA
>NW_006927627.1:0-457 GCF_000298275.1 Orycteropus afer afer | reverse complement strand
CAGCATATCTGAATTAATAACTAAAAAAAAAAAAATACACAGCCCTGCTTGTCAGGGGCTGCATAGAGGACTGCACTAGTGGGTGCTGAATAAAAGGAGAAGCAGTAAAGAGGGAGACGGGCTGAGCTGTGGACTTTTGGCTTTCCAGAGGGTGTTGTTATTTTGAATGTTTACAAATGGTTTGACCATTTTGGACATTTAAAATGACAGCATTCTTTCATATTCCAGAGACCTACCAATACGCTCCACTTTCTGGGGAACACAAGGACATACATGACATGAAGGACTGGAAAGGCACGATATTCCCCTTGTCACTCATACCCCCCAACCTCTTGGTGAATGGAAGTGTGGCCATCCCTGACTTCCACCCACCTTCTGAGCTGGAAAGGATTCCATCCCAGTCTGTGTGTTCTGACAAAGTCTGGGTGCCCTTCACCACCCATATATATATATATAT
>NW_006927626.1:4445-7045 GCF_000298275.1 Orycteropus afer afer | reverse complement strand
CTGCACATTGCAGGTTGTTAATGAGTCTTCCTCCAATCCTGATGCCACGTTATTCTACATATAGTCCAGCTTCTCGGATTATTTGCTCAGCATACAGATTGAGTAAGTATGCTGAAAGGATACAACCCTGATGCACTCTCTTCCTGATTTTAAACCATGCAGTTTCCCCTTGTTCTGTTCGAATGACAGACTTCTGGTCTATATACAGATTCCTTATGATTACAATTAAGTGTCTGGAATTCCCATTCTTCTCAATGCTATCCATAATTTGTTATGATCCACACAATCGAATACTTTTGCATAGTAAATAAAACACAAGTAAACATCTTTCAGGTATTCTTTGCTTTGAGCCAAGATCCATCTGACATCAGCAATGATATCCCTCGTTCCATGCCCTCTTCTGAATCCAGTTTGCTTTTCTGGAAGTTCTCTGTCAATATACTGCTGTAACCGTTTTTGAGTTATCTTCAGTAAAATTTTACTTGCATGTGATATTAATGATATTGTTCAATAATTTCCACATTCTGTGGGATCACCATTCTTTGAAATGGGTACAAATATAGATCTCTTCCAGTTAGTGCCTCTGTTTATTGAAACATCTCAGTGGGTACTCCATCAAATCCTGGAGCCTTTTCGTCAGTTCCTTCAGTGCAGCTTCGACTTCTACCTTCAATCCCATTGGTTCTTGATCATATGCCACCTCCTGAAATGTAGGAACATCGACCAGTTCTTTTTGGTACAGTGACTCTGTGTATTCCTTCCATCTTCTTTAGAATCTCTCAATATTGCAACTCAAGGCTTAAATTTTTTCTTCAGTTCTTTCAGCTTAAGAAATTCCAAGTGTGTACCTCCCTTTTAGTTTTCTAACTTCAGGTCTTTGCACATTTCATTATAATAATTGCCTTTGTTTTCTTTGAAATCTTCTGTCAGCTCTTTTATCTTGTTATTTCTTTCATTTGCTTTAGCTACTCTCCATTCAAAGGCAAGTTTCAGAGTCTCTTCTGACATCCATTTTGGTCTTTTCTTCCTTTCCTGTCTTTTTAATGACCTCTTGTTTTCTTCATGGATGATGTTCTTGCTGTCATCCCACAATTCCTCTGGATTTTGGTCATTAGTGTTCAATGCATCAAATCTCTTCTTTAGATGGTCTCTAAATTCAGGAGGGATATCATCAAGGTCATATTTTGGCTCTTGAGGACTTATTTTCATTGTCTTCAGCTTCAACCTGAACTTGCATATGAACAGTTGATGGTCTGTTCCACAGTCAGCTCCTGGTCTTGATTTGGCAGATGATATTGAGCTTCTCCATCACCTCTTTCCACAAATGTCGTCAATCTGATTCCTGTGTACTCCATCTGGTGAAGTCCACATGTATAGCCACCATTTGTGTTGTTGAAAATTGTACTTGGAATGAATTAAGTTGTTGGTCTTACAAAATTCTATCATGCAATGTCTAGCATTATTTCTATCCCCAAGACCATACTTTACAGCTACTGGTAATTCCTCTTTGTTTCCAACTTTTGCATTTCAATCACCAGTGATAATCAACACATCTTTATTGCATGGTCGGTCAATTTCAGACTGCTGAAGTTGGTAAAAATCTTCAATCTCCTAATCTTTGGCTTTGGTGGTTGGAGCATAAATTTGAATGATAGTAGTATTATTTGGAAGCGGCTTTAAGGAGTGGCATGGAAGCAGAGCTGGGCACCAGGGGGAAGGGACTTTAAGGTGTGGCCCAGAAGCAGAGGCAGGCACCAGCAGCTTTTGGAGTGGTTTTAAGGGGAAGCCCTGGAAGGAGAGTCAGGCATGGGGTTTGGAGTGGATTTAAGGGAGGCCAGGAAGTGAATGGATCAGTCTGGAACAGCTAAGGGAGACTAACTTGTTTGTCAGTTTGTCTTCCTGTAGTGGTGTATGGACATTATCCTATCATTGACAGCATTGTACTTCAGGATAGATCTTGAAACATTCTTTGTGATGGTGAAGCCACACCATTTCTCATCAATTTGTCATTCCTAGCATAGTAGATTATATTGTTGTCTCATTCAAAATGGCCAAAACCTGTCCATTTCAGCCCACAAATGCCTAGGATATTTATCTTTATGCATTTCATGGGTGGTGGTTTATGTGTTGCTATGAGGCTGGAGGCTATGCCACCAGTGTTGCACATCCCAGCAGGGTCATCCATGGTGGGCAGGTTTCAGCAGGGCTTCTAGACTAGGACAGACATGGAAGAAGGAAGAGGCCATCCATTTCTCAAAGAACTGGCCAATGAAAACCTTATGAATAGCAGTGAAACACTGTCTGATATCTTACTGGAAAACTTTATGAATAGCCCTGAAACACTGTCCAATAGAGTGCTGGAAGATGAGCCCCTCCAGTTGGAAGGTACTCAAAATACAACTGGAGAAGAGTTGCCTAGTCATAGTAGAGCTAACCTTAATGATATAGATGGAGTAAAGCTTTAGGGACCTCCATTTGCTGATGTGGCATGACTCAAAATGGGAAGAAACAGCTGTTGTTGTTGTTGTTAAGTGCCGTCGAGTCATTTCTGACTCATAGCGACCCCATGCACAGCAGAACGAAACACTGCCCAATCCCGC
>NW_006927626.1:2136-3265 GCF_000298275.1 Orycteropus afer afer | reverse complement strand
CTACAATTTCCACATTCTGTGGGATCACCTTTCTTTGGAATGGGCACAAATATGGATCTCTTCCAGTCAGTTGGCCAGGTAGCTGTCTTCCAAATCTCTTCCAAAATGGGAAGAAACAGCTGTAAATATCCATTAATAATCAGAACATGGAATGTACAAAGTATGAATCTAGGAAAATTGGAAGTTGTCAAAAATGAAATGCAATGCATAAAGAGTGATATCCTAGGCATTAGTGAGCTGAAATGGACTGGTTTTGGCCATTTTGAATCAGAGAACCATATGATCTACTATGCCAAGAATACCAAATTGAAGAGGATAGGCATGGCATTCATCATCACAAATAATGTTTCAAGATCTGTCCTGAAGTACAATGCTGTCTGTGATAGGACAATATCCATATACCTGCAAGGTAGACCAGTTAATTAATACTACTGTTATTTAAACTTACACACCAACCACCAAAGCCAAAGATGAGGAGATTGAAGATATTTACCAACTTCTGCACTCTGAAATTGGCCGACCATGCAATCAAGATGTGTTGATTATCACTGGTGATTGGAATGCAAAAGTTGGAAACAAAGAAGAATCACTGGTAGATGAAAAATATGGCCTTGGTGATAGAAATAATGCTGGATATTGCATGATAGAATTTTGCAAGACTAATGACTTATTCATTGTAAATTCTTTTTCAACAACACAGATGGTTGCTATACATGTGGACTTTGCCAGATGGAGTACACAGTTATCAGATTGACTACATCTGTGGCAAGAAGTGATGGAGAAGCTCAATATCTTTAGCCAAAACAATGCCAGGAACTGATTGTGGAACAGACCATCAACTGTTCACATGGAAATTAAAGTTTAAGTTGAAGAAAATTAAAATAAGTCTTCAAGAGCCAAAATATGACCTTGATTATATCCCTCCTGAATTTGGAGACCATTTAAAGAATAGAGTTGGTTCATTGTACACCAATGACCAAAAACCAGAGGACTTGTGGGATGACATCAAGAACATCATCCATGAAGAAAGCAAGAGGTCATTAAAAAGACAGGAAAGGAAGAAAAGACCAAAATGGATGTCAGAAGAGATTCTGAGCTGGTAAGATGGAGGAATAGGCAGACAAGCTAC
>NW_006927626.1:727-2036 GCF_000298275.1 Orycteropus afer afer | reverse complement strand
ATGGATGTCAGAAGAGATTCTGAGCTGGTAAGATGGAGGAATAGGCAGACAAGCTACACAGACCCTCTTAAACAAAGAAACAAGAAACCAATTGACAGAGATACAGAAGATAATCCTGGAGCCCTAAACTTTGAAAGGAACTATACAGAAGTGGATTAGGCACCAACTAGTGGAAAAACCTGAATAAAAACAAGACTTAAGAATAGGCTCTGCTTGCCAAGGACAGCAGGGACATACGGGAGGCAGACAACAGGAAGGGAGGCAGACAACAGGAAAGGAAGCAGGTGGTGAATGTATAAGTGCTGCTAATGAATGAATAGAGGAGCACAGCACAGTACCCTGCTTATGAAGATAACATACAAAGAAAACAAAAATCATGGGCAAGTCAATCCAACATACAATCACCAATTAAATATGAACACAAAAATGTCACAATTCTTTGGAGATGACAGAGGCACATCAAAATAAACAGTGCACACAAAGTAGCAAGATAAAGCAGAAGAAACAAGGGACCAGGATATAGACCCAAAGGAATTCAAAAGAACTATATTTAGCTATCTTCAATGAATTGAGAGACAGATCAAGGAAAACACTGACAAAATTGAGGAGAAAATCCTAGAACAATTTCAAAAGACAGTACAAGAACAAAATGACAAAATAAATGAAAAATTTAAAATGACACAAAATCTACACATAGAAATCCAGAAGATTAATACTAAATTGTCAGAAATAGATAACACATTGAATGGGCAAAGTAGTAGAATTGAATCAATGGAAGTCAGAATTAGTGAGATTGAAGGCAAACACCGGAATACTTCTTTGGAAAAGGATAAATCAGAAAAAAGATCAAAACAAAATGGAGAAAGCCTAAGGTTCATGTGGGATACCATCAAAAGGAATAACCTATGTGGTAATCAGAATTCCAGAACAGGAAAAGACAAATAAAACCACAGAAAAATTGTCAAAGATTTGTTGGAAGAGAATTTTCCTGGTATGATGAAAGATGACAATATATCCATTCAAGAAGTCCAACGAACTCCAAACAGGATAGGCCCCAAAAGAAAATCACATATCAATATCAAACTCACCAAAACCAAAGACAAAGAAAGAATCCTGAGAGCAGCACAGGAAAAACAAAAAGTTACCTACCAGGGGCAACCAATAAGACTAAGCTCAGATTTCTCAGCAGAAACCATGCAGGCAAGAAGACAATGGGATGGTATATATAAAACCCTGAAAGAGAAAAATTTCCAACCAAGAATAATATATCCAGCAAAAGTGTCCCTTAAATATGATGGTGAAATCAGGA
>NW_006927626.1:0-627 GCF_000298275.1 Orycteropus afer afer | reverse complement strand
ATGCTAAAGGGAGTCCTTTGGACAGAGAACCAACAACAGCCAACAACAACCAGCCATTAACACATATGAGGACATAACCCAGAAACCAACCCAGCTATGGAAATATCCAAAGTAAATAAGCCTACAAGATTGTAAATAAGGAACCTCAATTGACAAATAAGGACAACTACAAACCAAAAAGAAGGAAAAAACTGTGTAGTTACAGAACATCTAAATGGTAGGGAAGTCAAGACAACCTGAAGATAGAATGGACTGTTCCAAACTTAGGAAGAAAACTATAAATCACAGGGTAAGCTCAAAGAAAAATGATAAACCTTCACATCAAAATATAAAAGAGGACCAGTACAAATATTTAGCAAATACTAAAAAACAGCAATGAAGAAAGTGATAACATGATTCATAAACAAAACAAGCTCAGCACCAAAAATAATATGGAACAAAGAAATGAACACCATGAAAAAGCACATAACAAAAATCATGGCAACAAATTCATACTTGTTGATAATTACATATCTGGCAATATGGAACTTACCTCTAAGATTTATATAAAACTCCAATGCCTCAACAGCAAAGGAATTAACAATCCAATTGAAAATGGGCAGAAGACATGAATAGACACTTCACCAA
>NW_006927625.1:6877-7593 GCF_000298275.1 Orycteropus afer afer | reverse complement strand
AATGGGTGTTGAATTTTATCAAATGCATTTTCTGCATCAATTGATAAGATCATATGGTTCTTCTCCTTTGTTTTATTTATGTGGTGAATGACATTGATTGTTTTTCTAATGTTGAACCATCCCTGCATACCTGATATGAACCCTACTTGGTATGATGAATGATTTTCTTGATATGTTGTCTCAGTCTATTGGCTAGGATTTTGTTGAAGATTTTTGCATCTAAATTCATGAGGGATATTGGTCTGTAGTTTTCCTTTTGAGTGATGTTGTTGCCTAGTTTTAGTATCGAGGTTATACTTGCTTCATAAAATGAGTTAGGGAGGATTCCATCTTTTTCTATGTTTTGGAATAGTTTGAGTAGGATTGGTGTCAGTTCTTCTCTGAATGTTTTGTAGAATTCTCTGGTGAAACCATCTCGGCCAGGACTTTTATTAGTTGGTAATTTTTTGATGACCTTTTCAATTTCTTCTTTTGTGATGGGCCTGTTCAACTTTTCCACATCAACCTTTGTTAGTTTATGTAAGTGGTGTATTTCTAGAAATTTGTCCATTTCTTCCAGATTTTCAAATTTGTTGGAGTACAGTTCTTCATAGTGTCCTGATATTTTCCTTTTTATTTCAGTTGGTTCTGTTATGATGTCACCCATCTCGTTTCTTATTGTGTTATTTGTATTGTGTCCCTCTTTTCCTTTGTTAAATTTGCCAGTGGTTTGTCAA
>NW_006927625.1:0-5134 GCF_000298275.1 Orycteropus afer afer | reverse complement strand
AGGCTTGCTTTATGGCTTAACATATGGTCTATCATGGAAAATTTTCCACTTGCACTGGAAAAGAATGTATATTGTTCTGCTGTTGGGTGAAGAGCTCTGTAGATGTCTATATGGCCAAGTTGGTAGATTGTATTGTTTAGCTCTTCTACATTTTTGTTGAGTTTCTTTCCAGTTGTTCTATCTTTCAAAGAAAGTGGTGTATTAAAATCCCCCACTATGACTGTGGAGTCATCTGTTTGGCTTTTCAACTCTTTTAACATCTGATTTATGTATTTTGAGGCTCTTTCATTGGGTCCATAGCTATTTATTATGGTTATATCTTCATGTTCAATTGATCCTTTAATCATCATTAATGTCCTTCTTTGTCTCTATGGTGGTTTTTGTCTTAAAGTCATTTTGATCAGAAATTAAATTGCCACTCCTGTTCTCTTACAGTTGCCATTTGCTTGATATATCTTTTTCCAACCTTTGATTTTTAGTCTATTCTTGTCTTATCTCTAAAGTGTGTCTCTTGTAGGCAACATATTGATGGGTTGTGTTTTTTTATCCAATCTGCAACTCTCCGTCTCTTGAGTGGTGCATTTAATCCATTAACATTCAGGGTAATTATTGATAAGTTTGAATTTGTTCCTGTCATTTTGTTATGTGTTTTTTCATGGTGTCCCTGGTTTCTTTGTTCCATATTATTTTCTGTGCTGAGCTCATTATGTTTATGAATCGTGTTATCATTTCCTTTGTTGCTGTTGTTTTAGTATATGCTGAATATTTGTACTAGTCCTCTTTTTTATTGTGATGTGAAGGTTTATAATTTTACTTTGAGGTTACCTTATGATTTATAATTTTCTCCCTGAGTTTAGAACAGTGCATTCTATCTTGCAACTCTTAACTTCCTTACCTTTAAGAAGTTGTGTAACTAAACTGTCTTTTCCCTCTTTTTGTTTTTAGTTGTCCTCACTTACCAATTGATGTCTCTGGTTCCTTGTTTACAATCTTGGAAGCTCATTTTACTTTGGATATGTCCATAGCTGTAGTTTCTGTGTTATGTCATCCTATGTATTAATGGTCGGTTGCTATTTCCTGTTTTTGGTTCTCTGTTCAAATGACTCCCTTTAGCATCTCCTGTAAGGTTGGTCTGGTTTTAACAATTTCCCTAATTTTCTACTTATCTGGAAATCTCCTAATTTCACCATCATATCTGAGGGACAATTTTGCCAGGTATATAATTCTTGGTTGAAAATGTTTCTCTTTCAGGGTTCATTGCCTTTTCACTTGCTTGGTTTATACTGAGAATTCAGAGCTTATTCTTACTGGCTATCCTTTGTTCATAACTTTTTGTTTTTTCCTGTGCTGCTTTCAGGATTCTGTGTTTATCTTTGGTTTTGATGAGTTTGATGATGATTTATCTTGGTGATTTTCTTTTGGGGTTTATTCTGTTTGGGGTTCTTTAGACTTCCTGAATGCATATATTCTCATCTTTCATCATATCATGAAGTTCTCCTGAGCAAATCTTGGACAATTTTCTCAGTGGTTTTGTTTTTCTCTTCCTGTTCTGGAATTCCAATGACACATAAGTTATTCCTTTTGATGGTATCCCATATGAACCTAAGGCTTTCTTCATTTTGTTTTGATTTTTTTTTCTGGTTGATCCTTTTCCAAAGAAGTATTCAGGTATTTGTCATCAATCTCATTGATTCTGTCTTCCATTGCATCAATTCTACTCCTTTGCCCTTCCAATGTGTTATCTATTTCTCACAATTTAGTATTGATTTTCTGGATTTCCATCTGTAGATTTAGAATCATTTCTATTTTTTCATTTATTTTGTCATTTTCCTCTTGTATTTTCTTCCAAAATTCTTCTATGTTTTTTTCTGTGTTTTCTTTGGTCTGTCTTTCAATCCTTTGAAGATACCTAAAGATAATTCTTTTGAATTCCTTATCAGAGAGTTCCAATGCTGCTTCTTCCTCAGGGATGTGTTCTGGGTCTGTATCCTGCTCCCTTGTTTCTACCACTTTATCCTGCTTCTTTGTGTGGACTGTGATGGTCTGTTGTCTCTGAGGCATTGTGGTGTTGTTGTATTTAGATCTCTGTTAACTGTTTGTGAAGAGTAGCTGAGGGTGATTCAAGCTCTTCTTGGGGTGTTTTTATCATTGGCCTGTTGGTGGAGAAGAAGGTAGTGGCTTTTGCTCAGTAAGTGATGTTGCAGGAGGTGTGGGTGTAGTTGTGTCTTATAGGGACTGTTGTTGTCTCCCACTCAGTTAGACAAAAATTACAACTGAATAACCATCAGAAAACTAAAAGCACATGGACAAAAAACACACCATGTAATCACATAGGAACAATAACCAAAAAAGGAAAAAAAGGGAAAAAGAAGAAGAAAAAACAAGAAAACCTGCACTACCTGGGGATAAGGCACTAAGAGAAAAAAAGTAGAGAAAGAGAATAATGAAGGAAAAAAATGGTAAAAATGAAAAAAGAAAAACAAGGAACAAGGTTAACCATGAGAAAAAAAAGGGGGGGGAGAAAAAAAACAAAACAAAAAAAATTAAATTAAAAAAAAAAAAAATTCAACCAGGAACAGGGGAAAGAAAAAATGCTGAAAACTAGGACCTGGGAGGGGAAGATTAAGAATAATAGTAAAAAGGACAAGCGTACTAATAATAATAGTTGTTTTAAAACAGACAAATACAAGCAAACTAATCACCAGAAAAAAGAAAGCGAAAAATAAAAAAGGAGAAAAGAAAAAAAAAAAAATTGGTGGAGGACATGGCAGGGCACCAAGGCTCTCTCTAAGCACACAGACTGTGATGGAATTTCTGTGGGCACAGAAGGTAGATGGGAGTGGTGGATGGCCTCACCTCCATTCACCAAGCAAGTGTGTGGTATAAGAGAAACGAGGAAAGTGGTACCTTTTCAGTCTTGCAGGTCCCGAGTGTCCTTGGAGTTGCTGGAAAGGAGAACATGTTCTTAAGCCCCAGGAATCTGCTAGAGTGCTGTCTCTTTAAATATCCAAAATAGTCAAGCTGTTTTTAAACCTTCAAAATGGCGGTGCCCTTCTAGACTGGTGTCCACAGCTCAGCCCGCCTTTCTCTTCACCTTCTCTGTTTATTCCCCAGGCACTAGAGCAGTCCTCTGTGCAGTACCTGGCTAGCAGGGCTGGTTTTTAGGTTAATTCTTAGGTCCTACCACCACTCGGGAATCTCCAAGCTTTCTGTGCCATCAGGATCGCTCAGGATTGCTGCCAGACCACAGCTCTGTATGTCTCCTTTTTTTGGTATTTTCACGCAAATTTTTCTGCTAGTGGGGGTTTAGTCCACTTCTATATCTTTCCCTTCAAGGCTCAGGGGTCCAAGAGTATCTTTTGTGTCTGTGTTAATTGGTCCTCTTCTTCGTTGAAGAAGGTCTGTTCAGTCTTTCAGCCTAGTCCACCATCTTGCTGGAATTCCTGCTCACTCCTTCTTAACTGCAACTAGAACCTCTGTCATGTTCTTTATATCTATTTCTATATCTAAATTTATATCTCTACATATATCTTTCTCTCATGTTCTTTATTCAAATCAAAATAGGAGCATTATATAAGCAAGTTTACTCAATTTATCATTGATTCATCAACAATCAAAAAATACAATGAGAAATTTTATTGATTTTTTCAAAGGCTAAATTCAGCAGTCATGAGCCCTGGTGGTGAAGTGGTTAAAGGTCTCGACTACCATATGGAAGGCTGGCAGTTGAAACTGACCAACCACTTTATGGGAGAAAGATGTGGCTATCTGCTTCTATAAAGACTTATAAGTTTGGAACCCATGAGGCAGTTCTACTCTATCCTATAGATCATGATGAGTTGAAATTTACTCGGTGGCAAAGGGTTTTGATTGAAACCCAACAAAGATGATTGTAAACACGTCTAACCATTAAGTATATTTATGATAAACTAATATTGTCTGTTATTATACTATACTATTATATTACACTATTATAGTGTATTTTATACTACATCTTTTTCTTAAGTTTAATTACAAAATAATTTTTTTAACTTCAGAGAAATAATTTTGATTATTAACAGAAATATAGAAAAATACATCTATGTCTACCAAAATGAAAATTTTGATAGAAACAGTAAAATCCAAATTTTAGTACACTGTTTAAAAGATCCAAAATAGACATTATTTTAGGGGCATTTTTTTACCATTACAATTCTGGTTGTCATTCAGCTAAAAGGGTTTCAGAAAATTAAGAGAGCCATCAACTGATGTAGAACTAAAAGGTCCTTGTTCACAAATTTCATTTATTGTGCAAGTCATCAGAGAATTTTCTACAGACACAAATTCTAGGCTTACTATGTTGTCTATATCTAGAGCGGAGATCTAGACTTTGGCCTGGAGTGTGTATTAGGAAGACAAATTTTAACAGTATAGCCTGGATATCTAGGATGCAGGTGTTTTAAGTATCACATTTTGAGAAACATTGCTATTAGTGCTAGAGTAGATCTGGTGTCTCCAAAATATTAGGCTATGATGTTGCTTGCGGTTGTTGTTAAATGCCATCAAGTTGTCTCAAATTCATAGTTGCCCTGTGCACAGCATAACAAAACACTGCCGGGTCCTGTGCCAGCCCCATGATCCTTGCTATACCTGAGCTCATCATTGCAGCCATTGTGTCAATATATCTCATTAAGCCTCCCCCTTCTTAATTGACCCTCCACTTTACCAAGCCTGATATCTTTCTCCAGGGAATGGTTCTTTCTGACAACATGACCAAAGTAGGTGAAATGAAGTCTGTCCATTCTCGTTTCTAAGGAGCATAATGGCTGCTGGGTTATGATGGGATATGAAAACATATGTAAACATGTATAGATCACTTAATATGAATTTTAAAATCAATAACATATACTATGTATCAATAGAAAAAAGCAATAATTATTTAATGGTAACACAACTTATGGGGATTATATATTAGTCATAATTTCACATTTATTGTTTTATTTTTAGTGTCCTGAGTGAACAGGACAGATTCCCTATTTAAAAGCCCTGGAATCGGGAGGCGGGGCAAGATGGCGGACTAGGCAGAAGGATTGCACAGACCCTCTTCAACAAAGAAAAGGGAAACCAATTAACACAGACACAGAAGATAATCTTG